>NC_134709.1:24358799-24658799 GCF_043290135.1 Rhipicephalus microplus
CCCAGACGTCGGCTGCAAAACCGTGCCCTTCCATGCGAAGGACCTCTGGTGCCAGGTAATTCGGAGTCCCACAGACCGCCTGCCTCGGTGGCTCGTCAGCGACCCGCGCAGCCAAGCCAAAGTCGGCAATCTTGAGCTCCATGTTCTCGTCGAGGAGCATGTTACCGAGCTTGAGGTCCCGGTGTACAACTCCCTGGCTGTGAGTGTAGCGTACGCCCTCTGCGAGCTGGCGCATCAGCAGGGCCACCTCTGTTTCTGGAAGCTGCCCCCCACGCTGCTTGAGCAGGTGTACGAGTGACTGCAAAAGGGAATGTCGTGACAACAAGCTTTAGTGCTATCTTAAACAGTCAGGTCGCATACTGTGCTGCTATTCTTGGTCTCGTGAAGGACACCAGTAAAAGATCGGCTAAGCCTTTTCACGGTAAAAATCACAAACAGGTTCTCCTCAGCCACTGAAATTGCAGCAGGTAGAACAATCGTAATAGAAGAGACAATTTATCTTTTTTTTTTTTCTCACGCAAGACAAGCAGCCACATAGAAGATCATTTAGATCTTTAAGAATGCAAGCTAACAGTTAAACATTTCGGCAGGAGTTGACGTGAGGATATGCTAATCCGTATATGAGGTACCTTATTTACTCGCATAATTTGCGCACTTTTTTTTCCCCAATATTGGGGCCCCGTGAAGGGGGTGCGCAAATTACGCGGGGATTTCGCTAGCGCATACAAAATATTGTGCCATAGTCTTAACGCGGGCAGTACATACATTTATAAAAGGAGAAAAAACTTGGAGCACAAACTAAGTGTACTTGTTAATTTTGAAAGAATTAGCGCATACTTTACCCAGTCAGACCTTGTCACGCGCGGTCTAGTGGGAATCGATGATCGCAAAGCCCGACTAGGAATTATTGTATTTTCTTGAAGCTCTTTCCACAATGCTGGGAGAAACTAGGCCTCCCTACACAGAATTACCGGAAGAACTAAGCATCCGTACATAATTGAAAGGGCCTCATTCAACGGCAGGAACTTGCATTAGAAGCGCGCACTTTTCTGCTTTCTAGTGCACCGATCGCGTCGGTCGTCAAGTTGAAGTACGTCCCCTTGAAGTACTTTGCGGCGGCACGCTTTCCGTTTGCCTCGGTGAAATGCACAACAGCGAGCTTCAATTTCGCTGTATGTATAATTACTGCAGCACATCGCAAGGGAACCATCAAAACGCATCGGCCAGATGGCAAAAAAAAAAAAAAACTTCCGAAATTGACCAAGCGTGCGCTGCAGGGCGGACACAGAAAACGAGGGGAACATCGGAGGCGCGACAAGCCCTCACGCCTCCGATGCAGAAAGTCGTCCGTGCCGAGACGTGAGCGTGCATTCTTGACATTATCGCTGTGGTAGAGATTGGGAGATATGGGGAGGCAAACGCTCGAACAGTTCCAGCAACCCGCAAACGGGTTCGTGTTCCGGTGCGGTATTCTAGGAACCCTAGTTCGGGGGAGTCCTCGGAAGGGTGGACTGTGCACTGGCAGCCTGTTCGACTACGCTCGTCTGCTCGGCTAGAATAGGTCCCTCTAGCTCAGCGAGGCGCGCACCCAGCCGAAGCATCGAAAGGTCCAAAGGTGCGCGCGCCGGCGAGCTGGCTCGGGCAAGTCGGGGAGGGCAAAACATGCGAGTAAATATTTTTTTCTGAAAAGCCGCCAAAATATTAGGGATGCGCAAATTATGCGCATAAATACGGTAATTCGTACGTGCAAAACTTCACTTGTGACATTTATTTGCATCGGCTGAATCGGCGAACACTCACCTTTCTCGAACAGTACTCCAGAATGATGTAGATGTTCTCCGCATCCCCAAAGAAGTCGTGAAGTCGTACCACATGCTTGTTGACAAGGGGTCTGTGCAAATCAATCTCTCGGAGAATCTGTAAGCATCGAGGATATGAATGAGGCTATCGAGGATATGAATAACCTGACCGAGGGTGGTTGTTCGGTGAGATAATAAAGTCAAGAAATTCGCATGCATACAACAAAACATCTGCTCGCCTAGGGCACTGTCAATCGTAAATCATCGGGAAAAGGTATTCATTCCACGTTGTACGTAAAAGGTGATTGGCAGAGTTATTCCCGATAAACAAATACAATTATCATTTAAAAACAAGTTCACAATTGCTGAAATAGTACTGAGAGCAGAAAATAAAAGAAGAGCGCAATTCGAACATAAGTTGCACAGCAACGACACTGCGCCACGAAATCTGCACGGTAGGAACAACGGCCACAGACAACGACATGGTTCTCTTGCAAAAAAACAAATTACGACTCGTTGAGAGCAGTAACATCAATCTTGACACACATTAACGCAAAAAAAGATAACACACACAGAAGAAAAGTTAAGAAAAGAAAAATTCGAACTGTCGACCTTGCTGCACCACCCCTACTCCAACTACGCGTCAACGCACTACACCACCGTGGCTGCGTGATGGCAGCGTCTTAAACGACTACAAATTTACAGGAACGGGCCCTGTCATTTTTACCATTACACAACAGTGGCAGCCCCCTCCCATAGTCATCGCTTGATGGTGATGCAGCCCATTGATACAGTTGCATTGCTATTATGACGGGCCCCCTCACTGTTACGATGATACTACGCTGACGAGCCTCCTCACTCTAACGACAGTACTGCGCTGACAGGCCCACTCATTGTAGTCACTGCCAATGCTTAAGCCTAGGAATTTTTTTGTTTAGGATATAATTCCTTGTTATTCTTTAAATAATATGAAAACTCTATTGATTTCACAACTCTACAAGGAAAAACTATTGTAATTCAGTTCTGTGAACTGCACCTTGCACTGCACCTAAAGGGGACAAAAAAACGCCAGGCCTGTGTGGAAGGCGCAGCACAGTCACAGCAAAAGCTAGAAGAGCAGCCTTTCAGAACCTTTTCAAAACACTCGTTAAGTAACTACTGCAAGCACACTTGCTTAATATCCACTAAGGCATTAATAATAAATTTTTTGAGGTAGTAGGCCGGAATGTGCTATGATATTTTTTGTCATTCTTTTGAGAAGCCTGGTATCCGCTAAACACTTGCAAGGAATTTTGTGTCAATTGTTCACGCAGTGGCTGACGACGATGAGGAATAATGGCTGAAGTGGGTATGCGTCACAGTTAATAGGGGAACAAGAACAAGCTTATGCAATGGGTTGGAGCATTGGACGGCCCACCCATCACGCTATTTGCATTGTGCGACGACTGGATGTTCTTTCGCTGTTTTAAAGTGCTTTATAAGTCGCATTAACGCGATCGCTTTCCCGACATCAAGCCTGTGTAAGACAAGTTTGCCAACAAGTCACAAGCACCGGTGTAGCTCAGTGGTAGAATACTGGGTGGGCTCTCAGGGGATTCGGGTTTGAGCCTCATTGTGTCATTGGGGCTAGGTTTTTTTTTTTTTTTTCTCTAATTTCACGCAATGCGGTTACAGACACCGGCGGTGGCAGCGGACAACTGCGCGTGACCCGAGTTGTGATCTCATAACAGGGTTCGCTGTAAAATACACACTCAGATGAAAACCATTGCTGGTGGTGCAGGGTTATGAATTTGTAAACTGCGTACCTCTATTTTCTTCAACTCAACCACCTTTACAATAAACAGCTGTAATTACTTTACGGCACCACATTGCAACCGATATGGTGGACACTCTGTACAAATTTTCAGGGTTGCCAGGCAATATTCCAAGCAGATATGCCGAGCAGACTCACTGGCCACAATTAGCTACTTGCAGAATATAGTTATATTTAAAGCTAATTAGTTAATCTTAATCGTCTACTTGCACAATTTTTTTCAGTATCTATGAACCTCTGCCTGACCTTAGACATTATTTCTTAAGACATTTGCTTGTTGCCAGTTAAACCCTACGATTGAGAACTTTCAAAACTGTTATCTGAAACACTTGGAACATGGGAGAGCTGCACAAGTTGATAAAAAAATTTTCATTTAAATACTAGCATAGCTATTCCTTATGAGTGAGCCACATAGAATGAGGGTCATGTGATGGCTGGAGTACCAGTGTATGCATTGATTTTGTTCTTGCATAAATGCAGCATTCACAACTTGCCTTCTCTTTTTGGCCAGGGCGACTGACTTGGCATCGGGGAATGATCTTCCCCGCATAAACCTGCTGTGTCCTGACATCCACAAGTTCATGTACACGTGCAAAGCCACCCTGTAAAGAAGAACAGAGGAACAGCTAAAAACGCCTGCCAGGTCAAGATGACCACAAGGTTACCCAGAGGTCAAGGTTACGTAGCAGAGCGGAGTGACAGGGCCCCAAACTGTGGTGGCAGGGGTAGTCGATCTGACACCCGCAAAATTATCCTTGCGGTGAAACCTACAATTAATTCTTCAGAGCACTTTTATTGCACGTAATAAGGTTACGAAATGGTACTTCACAAACACACAGAGGTAGGTCTCATAGTTAACAAGTGGTACAGGAGATCCCTCATTAGAATCTAGTAGGGTATGGACATACAAAGCAACCAAATGTAAACAGGCAAGACCCAATACTAAATTAGTCACTAGTCTAAGCTGTAAAATATTTTAATACAAAGACATTTTTATTGAGTGCCAATGATGGAATGATTACATCGAGCATAAAATTTTTGAAGGTTTGAATAAATCACGTAAAAGCAAGAGAACATTCTTATATGACACAGCAATGAGTTCTAAGGTAGTGCCGCTAAATAACAAATGTGTGGCTCTAAGAGTTTACCTTTTTTTTTTTCATCTCATAGCTACGATTTTCAGCTATGCCAGATTTGACGCTAAGCTAGCTATCCGGCATAGCATCACGATGATGCTACCTCGGCTATGCCAGATTTGTCCACTGTGCCTGTGCTGTTTTTTGTGATGAAGCCATGATAACAACCTATGTTTATACCCTTTTTATGATCTTTTTTATATACTTTTACTTTCCTATATTGCATAATTATTATGCCTCACTTAGAAACTATAAATAACACTATTTCTCCTTGGCCAAAAAGAAGTGGGTCCCTCAATGGTTATTTCATTTATGATATTCATAGCATAAGAAGATATGGGGTGTTTATAAAATATTGTATATTGCAGATGTGCTCGAGTCATGTGTAACAATGGGAGTAAACAGCCATCACTACCACAAGTCTGCTCTTCTAAATTTATCTGCACTGCACTAGGTGGAAGTTGCAATTGACTGAAAGCTAGGAGAAATTAGGCAAATTTCAATTTTCTGAAAGTGCAGTACAGAAAAACTAGGCATGCCCAAATATCAAAATTTGCGGTGTGAATCGAATCGAGTAATGAGAACCAGGTGTGAATTGAAGATTTTAGAATATAAGTGTTGCCCAGTGTGCTTGTTCATTCTCCTTCAACTTACTGTTGAAGGAGAATGAATAAACTTCATTGAGAACCAACTATTTAAACTCACTTTAAAAAATGTTTTCTTTTTTTTCTTTTTTGCTAGCCAGACATGATAAAGATTGCTGGACAGCAAATAATGCGTAGCAAATTTATACATTGTGCAGCACTATTGCTTTATAGTGCCAAATATGAAGCTACTTAATGTTTTCAAGAAGAATGAACAGCTGCTTGATATAAATTTTTAGGAGTAACTTGTGCATGCCGCCATTCCTCCAGAAAAAGAAAATGGCCACTCACTAACGATGTCGCTGACGTGTTAATTTTGTGGCCTTTAAGCGTGCCTTCCCAGTTAAGAGGTGAAATGACAACTAATCAACTTTATTTTCATTGCAGGTGCTTCTCAAACCCTAAGTAATGGTGCATTTCCTTATCGTTAGACATTTCTTCATTTTTGCCATGGCTCTTAAAATTGTTTTGGCGGTTTTAGTGAGTATAATGGAGGTACTTCATAAGAACAATTGACGTGCTTGGCCTCATACACAATGTCACACTCTCGCCACAAGGCGGGAATACTGGCACAACACTTGTAAAAACGCATTAAGGGTGGAAAGCAATTTGGCAAATGAAACTAGTTAGTATATTTGTGCATTAAATAGTGTTAAATTTAGCAAAGGTATGCAATTCCTTGTGCTGATTTTATTACTTCTTGTAAAGTTGTGCGATTTTTGACCATTTTGAATAATAAAAAAGTCTTCTGAATCGTATATGGAACTATACTAATCGAGTATTTGAAGTTTCATTCAAATATATGCACACCTCCATCGAAAATTCACCACGAAGCTGGACAAGTATGTTGACAAGTCACAAGCACCGGTGTAGCTCAGTGGTAGAATATGGTTTTATATTAACATAAAACCCAAAGTGATAAATCTGATCGTTTGCACCTACCAAAATATTTGTAATAAATTTGCGCACCTGCAACCAGGCAAGCAATACAGTGAGACAAAGCAAAAAATAGTTATAATAATGTAATACAAAGTTTGCACATATAGGATTCTTCAGGGTATGTGAACAATTTCCGTATCACCGGTAAAGTCTAGGTTTTCCCTTTAGTAGCCTAATAAATTATGAAAATTATCAGGTTGTTTTTGTATGTCTTTATGATATTTATCGGATTTTCTAAATTTTACGGTTAACTGCACACGAGGCGACATTCTGAAACATTCTACGTCTATTTAAAAATTTCTTTGTGACAACTTGTGCAATTCTAAGGCCAAATCAAACAGAACCATATCTGATTTGTTAATACAGTCTAACCCTTTATAAGAGACAAATGGGTACAAGAAAATGCATATGGGTTACTCTGCTTATAAGAGGCATCTCGTAGAAAAGACCGGAATTGCTGCCCAGTGCATGCCTTTCATAAAGGGGTTTAACTGTAATCAGCATTTGCCCAGTACATGCAGTTCACACACATAAAAAGAATACACAATTGCTAAGCGAAACAAAGGTGTGTCCTATGTTGCGACTGTGAAGTACAAATAAACACCATTAATTAATGTCTTTCATATAAAATGTCCTTGCATAATTTTCTGCCCATATATGTGATCAAGGAAAAGAAGGAAAAAGTTACCCTAACTTGACATATGTTCCATCCATATCAGTGAGCATGACTCAGTCGTAATAGAAGTCACACCATGGTTCAGGAGGGCAAACAATTTAGCACCTTCTTAGTTTGCGCAGCATTGTGAAACGAAAGCTGCACAGTAGCTTTAGGTGCCACCGAACACTAACACTACAGATAGCGTCGGTACTTATATAGTACGAAAAACGGGGCGCAGCTTCGGTACCAGTTCGGATGCGGCTAAAGAGCAAATTTTTCCGAAATATTCACAAGATATCCGTGAAGAACAACTGATTTCATTGCTCGCACGCTAGGATGCAAAATCTTTTTAACCAAAATATCGCGCTTAAGCAACGGAACGTTTTTTGTGGCCTGTTTTAGTAATGTGCACTCGGCAACTTGCTCTTTCTCCCCCATGTCCCTCCTTTACGCAGAGCTACTCCTTCGGCGGGGTTGAACGTGTACCGATTCTCAAGAAAATGGGAGCTTTCTTCGAACTCGTTATAGTTATTGTACGGAACGTGAATTCTCTCTATCTTTCTTGTCGCGGATATACCATCTGATTTGCCGTACGTGTTGCCCATACACTCTTTTCACAGGTACCGATAGTCAAGCTAGTCGTAGCCTGAGTACACTTCGCTGCGTCGTATTTGCCACTTCTAAATTTAGAAAACTGAAGCATGTGCACTTTCACAGGACTATCTCCAACAGGCAACCGGTTGGTTTCGGACAGCAACGTGTAGACTTGGGGGCAAGTTTCAACATGAGCATGATACGTACGTACAAAGTGACCGTAAAGAACAATAAACGAGTTCCAGACCGCGCAGTATGACGCCGAGAGGCGATCGCTGAAAGAGCAGCATTTTTATCAGACAAATGCTTCCAGGGCTCGCGAGCCAGTCGCCGATGAAGCGAGGAACAGTTCGTGCTCGATGAACTTGGGGGACGACGCCAAATCCCGGAAGATAAAAGATTGAGGGTGGGACGTTGGTATTGGCTGGACGCAGAAAAGGTCAATGTTTGGTCACGCTATCAGCTGCTGTTTATACACGTCCATAGACCCGCGGCGCCTGTTGCCGCAGTACCAACTACGCCTTCCGCGGTGCGCCCTTTGTTGAGCACGGGAGGCAGGAAAAAACGCGATAACGAGTCAGCGTACGTGCTACGCGAAACATAACGATGCACCTAACACCAGCTGAACATGCAGCAGGTGCCTCGACGAACTTTTTTTTTTTTCACGACCCGGGCACAACAGGCATCGCCCCCAGAGCGAACGAGAAAAGGGGGACGCAGGTGGGAGACAGTCACGAGCGGAGCGACTCGGCTTCCACGTTCCCGACGCCGTGTGATGCGGGGAAGAGAGGTCTGCGTCGGCGGCGTTGTAAGTACACGCCGCAGACTCACCTTTCCGAGCAGCTTTCCCTTGCGATACGTGACGCGGGTCTCGGGGTCGACGATGTAGCACTCGTTGTCGACGACGTGCTGGGCTCGAACTCTAGTCGTTACCGGCGGCTCAAGCACGGCGCTCATTGTCGTCTTCGGCGCGCGTCGCCTAGGGCATGTCTCCTTTCCTCAGTCGCCGGAGACCGCCGCAGGAGGAGACGCAACAGCACCCACCACAGACGCCGCTGCTCTCGCACGCGCACGCATGCCAGAGTGGTGTCTCCGATCGCGCATGTAAACAATGCGAAGAACACAACAGCCCCCTTTGTGCATGGGAGCTACGGCGAGGCCGCTTCGATTTGCCGTTCGGGGAGGAGAGTGAGAAGCGCAGGAGTGGGCGAGGAGGGAGCTATCCGGTATTTTTTCGCGACTTGCCCGGCTGGCTCCGCCCACCGAAAGGGCCCCCAAGGAGGGTAATTTGAGCGAGGAGTAAGCGGCGAACGCTCTCTCTCTGCGTTCGCTTTCGACCACGCATGGGTTCTCACCGGCTGAACTACATCGAAAGCGCCCATTAAAAGGGCGCCCCGAAATATGTAACGCGCATCTGCTGGCGTCCGGATTTTATTCGGTGCGACTTTTCGGTCAAGCGGTGATCTCGGACGCTGGCGAAGACTTCGCGCTCAGTTCGTTGCCCCTGGGACGCGCGCGTTGTGTTACGAGCGAATAGCGTGGGCGGTAATAGAGAGCACAGATGACAGAGCCGGATTATATGCGCATCACACGCGCGGCGCCAGAGAAAACGGAAGAGGCGTTCCTCTCCAGGCGCATTCTTTCACCGTGGTGTGGCGGCGTTCGACAACTAGACATGAGTCAATTTTCTGTCCCAGCCGATGCGGAACCAGCATCGCGTTGGTGGCCGTGACAGCTTATCTCGCGTGTAATTTCCCCGACCTAGCAACAGTTGCTTCGGAGTTGCACATCGAGGAAACACGCACATGCCTAGGGGACAGTCGTCCGCGCGTCGTGTGTGGGAGTCTTGGCAGGGGGTCCGCTGCATGAGCCGTCATGCAGCACATACACAGAGGGAGGGGGGAAAGAACGCTATATGGCACCATAGGCGCAGTCAATTGGGTTTTAACCCCCTCCCTGAAATTTAGTATATACACGCACATTATATATATATATATATATATATATATATATATATATATATATATATATATATATATATATATATATATATATATATATATATATATATATATATATATATAAGGGAAAGAAGTGTATACATAAGGGCTCGTTTTTCCGTGTTTTTAACACAATAATAATGAGATATAACAGACAGTAATGCCAAGGAATGTACAGGGGAAGTTATTAACATTAATGGAATGTAAATAAGAAGAAAGAAAAGTATATATATATATATATATATATATATATATATATATATATATATATATATATATATATATATATATATATATATATATATATATATATATATATATATATATATATATATATATATATATATATATATATATATATACACATTACGCTGTACGAATAAACCAGCCAAGAGGACGGCGGACAAAGGAAAGAAGTGGCACACGACGACTGTCCTCATATGTGCCACTTTTCTCCTTTGTCCGTTTCCTTCCTTCATTGTTATGTAGCCGACCCAGACTTGAACCGTTCTGCAAATATATTAAGAGAATTGCCCCCCCCCCCCCTCCAAGCAAGTTTTTATGATGAAGTTTATGATGGGCCTTGGACGAAAAGCTCTAAAACGAATGCGCAATGCTTTCATGTCCGTCGAGAACATATATCGCATGATAGACCGAAAGCGTAGGGCTGAATCCGACAGATTGTTCGCGGCTAGTTGTATTATTTATATAAGAACGATCAATAATTACATATTGATCATTTATTTGCGCGCAGTCTCCGGACATACAAATCAGAGTTGCAAAATTGTGCCGATCTTAATTACTGACGGGTGACAATGAAGATTTACAAAAGGTAGAGATTGGATTGGATTGGATAAACTTTTATTTGGTCCTCCAAAACACAGATCACTGTGTTGCGGTACAAAAGGTAGAGAGAAAAATTCAATTCGTATAACATTGGAAACTAAATATATATGTGTGAATTCTAGCGCGAATATGCATGCTGTCGATCTTCTGCATGAACCGGGTGCAAAAATTGTGGATGAAGTTTTTAAAGTTTAGTGAGATACTTGCAGCGGAGACTACTGGCGAAATCATGTTGGAAGAGTACCTTTTTCAATATGACCAATTTGCTATCGAAACAATATAATTAAATATATTTATGCATTGCCTATAGCGATTATTGTTTTCAATGGGTGACACGCATAGATAGTTGCCTATGTTGTAGGAAATTATATGGCCGTAGGGTCTGAAAAATATGACTATTAGATAAAGCTGACTTAGGCACTCAAAAATATTTATGGCTTTTATTTTGATAACCCACCGGCATTAAGCTATATATATTTATTGATTGATATGTGGAGTTTAACACACCAAAACCACCATATGCATGATTATGAGAGACACCTTATAGTGGAGGGCTCCAGATATTTCGACCACCTGGTGTTCTTTAACGTACGTGCACACAAAGCTGAGCACACGGGCCTACATTCGCCCTACACCGGCCGTACTGATAGAGAGAGAGATAACAAAATGACTGATAAATAAATTCTATTTGCGCTTCCTGAGAGAGAGAGAGAGAGAGATAATTAACTTTATTAAAGGTCCTGAAGGGGACTGGGCACCCCTTACGGGGGCCAGCCCGGTGGCTCCGCCCATGTGGGGACTGGGAGTCGGAGCTCGCCAGCCACCTTTTGGGCCTTCTGGACGGCCTGGTGTTGAAAAGCCCTGTTGGGGCTCCTGAGGTGGTTTACCCAGTCGTCCTCGGTGGCAGGGGACCCGAAGATAGCGTTTAGCACAGGACACTGCCACAGCATGTGACTTAAATCGCACCTTGAATTTTGGCATTTGGGGCATTCTGGCCTTATATCTGGTAGGTATTTGCTGAATTGCGGATTTGGCCGAGCAGGCATATCCATTGCGATTGGCCATTACATATAATTTCTGCCTTTGTAACATAGATCTTTGCGATGTGGATACCTGTTACGATTAAGGGCCTGTTCGTGTCATATTTTAGGGCTGCTTTCAAATTCTTTGGCTTTTGAAGTACGCACACAAAATGAAAAAGTACGCAGATGATAACGCTCGAGCTAGAAGGAACCTTGAGAACACAATAAAGCGTGGAAATGGACCAATGACTGCATTCTTCAAAATTTCAAAATATCCCTAAGCATACCTGGTCGATAAAATTGCGGCATGCACTAGGCGCGCATCATGAAAAAAAAAAAAAACACACACACACACAAGCGCTTAATTGTTTACTTCGTGTGGCATATATTGTGTGTTCTTGCGCTATAACATTAACATCACAATTGTGCAACAATTAACTTGATCTAAACGGCGTTTTATTGAAACGCCTGATGTGAGTCGTTACTCTAGATACTATTATTTGGACGAGGAAAGATGAACGTCGGCGTGTGTTTTACTTTTCTTACCATGTGTCCGTGCGCAACAGATACCACCTTACCTTTTGATTTGTTATTTATGTGCTATGATCAAGTTTGTTCTTATATTGATCGCTAAATAAACTTCCTAGTGCCTGCCTTGCAAAGTATGAGCAGCTCCCTGCGAGCAAAGTGTGGTACGGCTAAAAAATTACGTCGGCCCCTAATAACGCCGTCAGCACACGTGACGTCCCGTCGAGTTGGTTCAGGCACCACAACGCGGCGTCACCAGCGTCATCCACATACGCTCTCTCGCTAGTCGTGGCAAGATAGACAGATTTGATGCTGTGCACAACACAGACATGTTCAAGCACTCTGGAAGTCTGTGCTTGATTCCTCACAAGAGAGAAGAAACCTACATTTTGGGCGGGCCAGCTGACGTCACATGCTTGGCAGTGCAGATGGGGTTATGGCGGCGCCCAGGGACTCTTCTATGAAAATTTCAATACATGTTGCAATCTGTCTTATGTTTGAGGAAAATGCTATTCTTAAAAAAAAAAAATTCTGGACCATTCTGGTGGGACCACAACACCATCAACACAATGGTTGAGAGAAAAGCCTCGGGAAAATTCCAGCGCCAAAAAAACTTAAACGAAATACCAGCATGCCCAAACTTAAGCTACATGAAGTACGTACTATTCCCATTTATAAGCGGTAATTAGTAGCCAGGGTTCTTTTTTTATTTTTTCGTGTCATACAATGCGAACAACTGCGCGCTGTAGCGTCACTCTGTGAAAACGTCTGGGAAACGAAACTGAAAACGAAACCACTGCAATGTTTGCAACCAAATCAAAACAAAATATGCTTCCTGAAAAAAAACTATTACGTGCGCTGTGCCACCTTGCGAGTAATTTTTCAACACAAACGTTCACCAAATTGCCTATGCAATTATAACATATAAGCGTTCTATGGTTATGCTTATTCTTACGTGAGGTCGCTAAAATCGTATTTGGAGCTAAAATTCCGGAAGGCTAGAAACCGTGCGTTGCTGTTACGGCTTGTTTTTCGCGGAAAAGGCGTGATCCACATGACGGCGGCCCTCGCATGCCCCACTAGTTTCGTTACTTTTATGATCGAGCGCAATGGCGGACGACGAGGTAGGTGGTTTACATTTTCCCGTAATTTGTCGATGCTGTTGTGCCGTTTGCCGAAGAAGAGAAAGTTCGTTATCTCGCGGGCAGTCATGATCGCGCTTGAAGTAAACACGCTGTGTCGGGAATCAACTGCCGTGATTACGAGCTCCGGGAAAACAACTTTCGAGCTCGGAGAAACGGTGCTTTCGAGTTGTGCGTACGCCCCGCACCATCGGCGATTGTTTCTGCTTCGATAAACTCCCGGTTGATGGGAAACGAACACGACCGAGAATGGCCGTTGTCGACACCATCAAGGCGTTGAGCTCCCGTCTTCTCGCTGACATCTTGGTATCGGCAGTCACGTTACTTAGCTTGTTTTCGTTTAGCGGTTCGAGCGTAGCGGTAACTTCACAGTGATGAGTTGTTTCAGTAATCGTTCTTCGTGCTTGCTTCTGCAGGAACTTGACGTTGACGAAGGGAACAAGATGAGGTAAGTGGCCTCAACACAGCGTGACCGGTTTCAGTTTTCGTATTTGTAAAACGAAACACTTCGGCACCTCTGAATGCTTTCGTTTTGTCGTCGGTTGACCGGCAAGGTTCTGTTTGGCGTTGACCTACACACTTTCAAACGCATCGGCCAAATCCCACGTTTCGCTCATGCATTCAGTTTATTCAGTTTGCTTACGGTGTTCAATTTTCCATTCGCAGGCAGCCATTAGAGGGTCAGCTGTACAAGTATACAAACGTTGTCAAGGGATGGCAGTACAGATGGTTCGTGCTGAACCCAGACATAGGAATGTTAGAATACTACATGGTAAGAGACCTATCGCACTGTGCGGCGCGTATTTTGGTTCATGCATGTTGTTCGCTTCTTGCTTTTTTCCAGTTAGATGAAGTAAAGAAGGGCAAACCTCGCGGAGCAGTTCATCTTGCGGTAAGTTCACCAACTCCGTATTTCTCTCTACCGCGTTGCGGTAGATTGCATTGGTTGACTGCACGTGACGACCTCCAATTCATGGCAGGCAGGTTGCAGTGTTTCTGTTTGAAAAAAAAAACATACAATCAGTACATTCTGCCGGTGCTACTTGCGACTGAACCCTGATAAGGTAAACTTCAGATATAACAGTCGCAATTGCAAGCAGCAAGGAAAAAAAAAAAAAAATCTGTGTGACAATATATGCGAGAACAATAATATTGATTAATAAGGCAAAAGGTTAAGCTTTTTCCCGTTTGTGTCTAAGAGGGCGAAATTGTACTGGGCAAGCTGTATTCAATTCAAACCATTAATAAATAATGATTTGTTACAAATACAAGACATGTATTACGAAAGGACAAGCACAGTGAAGATCGCAGAAATTTTGCTGGCATGCGATGGAAGTAGGTCAATGCAGGTGTAATTGGATGTGTCCAGTCCTTATGTGTTCATAAAATAGCATGTTATTACGATTGCGTTTCTATTGTCGGCCACAGATGTCGCATTCACATATTGTTTGTCCTAAAAGCCACGTGCATGTTTCCATCCAATACTGCTATCGTGTACAGGGGGCCGTCATTTCGCCAAGCGATGAGGACGGCCAGATGTTCACCGTCAGCGCGGCCTGCGGAGAGGTGTACAAATTAAGAGGTGGGCACTCTGTCTTGTGGTTTGCGTGCGGCCCTCTTAGTTCGTAAGGTTGGTGGCGAATAATGGTTGTTGCTCACACAGTGGTGTCCTGCGGGCGTTCCCGTTTTCCAGGCCAAGACGCCAAGGAGAGGCAGTTTTGGATCAACAGGCTACGCAAGGTCGCTGAAGACCACACTAAGACAATAGCTCAGGTGAGTGTTTGATGATTAAGTGGAGAATGGATAGAGGCCTAAAGCAATGCCACTAGTTAGAACAGCTCCAAGGGTGACATTTTTGGTCATTCATTCTTGGAGATCGGCTATAGTGGTTCATACGATTAGCATGAAACATCTCGGTGTACTTAAGTAGCTGCATGCCTCATAATAACATCAGAGCTTTGGCATATCAAAGCATAGCATTTTATTCGTTAATAATTTCGTCAATCAGTTGCACTAAGAGGCAGCTTGAAGGAGCGGAAACTTTAGGGTATTTAAGTTTGCTGTGAAACGTGGGCTCTGCATTTAATTTGTTTTAGCAAGCCTTAGGGCTCTTTCTGCGTTAATAGTAGCGCACGATATACCACCAGTGTCGGGAGGAGGAGGAAGATGGGAGGAGAAAGGACAGGGAGGGGTGTTGAAATTGGCTATGGTGCTACTTTTAAGGAGCCACAGCAGATATCTATTAGCCTGATTTATGTCAAAATGGGCGAATGGAGCTGAAGCCAGCTTTGTAGATAAATATTTCAACATTTAACTTGCATTAGAGCAGCATACCTGGGCAGTTTTCACAACAGCCTGTGGTTTCTGGCTGTGTTTCAGTTGCAAACATGCGGTATCTTGGGCGTACGAAATCCTGAGTTTAAAGTAACAGCTCAGACACAAAAGATACTTCACAAAAAAAACGTGACATAAAAGTGCTTGTGTGTGTCGCTTCTCATCCATGTTGAGTGTCTGTTGTGTTTGTGCTTAAATTTCACAGCATCACCTTGAAATCTGTTGTAAAGTTGAATGCAGGCCTAACAGTAATTTGAAATGGTCAGGAGACATGCTGGCTACATCGTTTAACGACACTGTTGAACTTCTATTGTTCTCACTTACCTGTTCATCACTGGGCACCACACGATCATCATTAATGGGATCAGGGGCTTGATGCAGTACAACCAAAAGATGTATAGAAAATGTAGATAGATTGCTATGGAGTCTAAACCCTGGGGCTGCATTTCATGATGACCCATTTTGTTTTGCAATTTCCCTGTCACCTGTTATTGATATGTGTTAATTTTTTTTTTGTCACGTGATCAAGTGCTGTTGTTGACTTCGTAACATCAGAGCTTTGGCATATCAAAGCATAGCATTTTATTCGTTAATAATTTCAGTATGGCAGTACGACAGCATCTGAGGCAACGATGCAGGTTGATAGATGCAGAAAATAATTTTGATACAAAATATTCCTCTGGCATTCATCAAACGTTTGAATAATATCTGCAGCTGCAAAAAACTAGGAGCAGAGTAGAATAGGCTTGAGTGAGATTGAATAGGCCCCACAGTACAAGTAGGGATTAAATTCCTCTCATGAGAGGCTTTCTGGTTTCTTGTGCCCTCATTTATTGGGGGTAAATTACCATGTACAGTGATACTCGGTGTACAGGTAAGTTTGCATGTACAGTCTCCCCAATCTTTGACCTACATGCGCAGTGGCAACATTTCTTTGTTTCAGTGCCGCATGATGGAATGGAGTTCCTCAATATTGTCCTGTGGGCATGTCGGGTGTGGATGTGCACTTACACTTTATGGAACTTACTTCAGTCGTACGGGGAAGATGCGCAGAAAGGGTTGCCGCTCGCGAATGATAATTGAAGATTTGGGCGACTGTGCTGTCATGCTTAGTGTACGCACATCGCAGGTGAATGTCCCATCAGTATTTAGGTCAGTAAAACTAGAATGTTCACTATACTTCACAAGAGAAGTTTTTGTTGTAGGACATGTAATCGTGGCAACCAATGGAATGATACCCAATTTTCCGAATAATGTACTAAGCTGATACTGGAGGGGAACAGCGTATCAGTATCATGTACATGTATCAGGTAGCAACTGGCCCTTCAAAAAACCCTTCTGCAATGTATTGAACATCAACTTCTGTGAGGGCTTGAATAGTAACATTACTTTCATCTTAGATGCAGACGTCCCTGTACACGGTACAAGTGGGAAGCCCAAAAAGTAAAGGTATCTTGGTCAAAACGACACATTCTTTTGTTCTATGCCCATTTTCTCGCTTTTTGGTTGCACGTTAAACAACCCCAGGTGGTCGAAATATCCGGAGCCCTCCACTACGGCCTCTCTCGTAATCATGCGATGGTTTTGGGACGTTAAACCCCACGTATCAATCATCAATCGCTTTTTGTGCTCGCTCGTTGCATGTGCGCTTTCAAGCGTCTTTCTTGACGTGTTTTCTTGTTTTCAGAAAAACCCTCCACTACTGCCGCGGGAAATTCGTAGTCCCCACGAAGGCGTGGTACCTCAGGACAAGGGAAGCGGGACCGGTCCGGGTGCGAGCTCGCAGACAGTGTGGTATACGACTGGCATGGGCGGCCACACGGAGGCGAGTGCGACACCTGCCGAGGCCTTCTCCTCGGTTCGGGAGATACTCGCTCGTGCTGGGAAGCTCTACTACAACCTGGCTCAGTCCATCGAGGTTCGTTGACTTTTTTGAAAAATGGTGTTTCACGTAACATTGATTAATTCAGCGTGGCTGTGAAGGTAGTATGTTAGAGATCAGCTGGCAGCTGCAATGTGATGAATGCCCAGGAGTTCGCATCTCGGGTCTGTGTGTTATTAATTAACAGAGTGTCTAGTGTCCGGGAAAACCAAGAAGACATGGAAAAGTTGGGGAATTGAATGAGACACATTACGTGTAGAAAGTGACGCAACACTGTGCTCTTTTTATTGCTGAAGAATTGCAATCATTTCTGCTTGAAATGCAGAACAGTGGTTGTGTTCCTGCATCAGCAGCACTTGATGGCATTCCGAATTCGCTGCTGTCAAGGATTGTAAAAGGTGTGAGAGTTTTGCCTTAAAAGCGAACATTTAATGCAAATGGCAAAAAATGTTAGTTGATGTTACTTGAAGAAAGGCTTGCATCTCATCTCTTAAAGGGGCCCTACAACACTTTTTGAGCATGGTAAAAAAAAATGCTGCCGATCGGTATTACAGGCTCCCGACAACATGCGAGCCAAATATTATAGCACAGCACACGGAATTCACAATAAATTATCAAAGTCAGCTGAAAATTGCTTTCTCTTCTCTCGACAAATCACATTATATACCCAAAAATTACATGTCAACGAGCGATCTATCAGCCAGAGATAGCCGCGAGAGGCCTCTACTTGTCCATGTGTGCACGGTCACACTGAAAAAGCCGCTCATTCGAAGAAAAAAAATAGTGCTCAAGGTCGCGAAGCACACGTGACGTTTTTCTTTGGCCCTGCCATCCTTCCCTGCTTAGCTTATAGTGTTTTCGTTGGGACGAGAGAAGAGAGAATGCAATTAGAGCATGCGACAAACCTTTGTAACTCCACTCGCACTGGACGGATTCTTAAAATTCTTGCGGCGTTGCATTCGTGAGGCAATAAACTCTTCCAGTAAATTCATTCCATGGTTACTTGAAAAAGTGTTTCAGGGCCCCTATAAAGAACACACGGCCACTGCAGCTAGCGAGTGACCTTCGTGCTTTCTGTGGCTTTGTCACGAACATTGCGATGGGAGCGTTACATGTAAAAAGCTTTGAGCTGTCTACTGATGGCCTCAAGAGATAAGCGCCCGAACTCGAGTGACCATTGCCGGTTGGTCATGTCATAGTACTCATTATCTGCCGGAGGCATGCAGACCGCTCTCACTCCAACTTAGGCTTCTATCTCCTTAGTTCTCTTGCACGAGAGAAGTGGTCGGCTTGTTTTATTTTTACTTGAACCGAGTTCGTTGGCAGTGTTGCCGTGCTATCATCATCATCATCATCATGTTTATCATCAGCCTGACTACGTCCACTGCAGGACAAAGGCCTCTCCTATGTTTCGCCAGTTAACTCGGTCCTGTGCTTGCTGCTACCAATTTATACCCGCAAACTTCTTAATCTCATCTGCCCACCTAACCTTCTGTCTCCCCCTAACCCGCTTGCCTTCTCTGGGAATCCAGTTAGTTAGTTACCCTTAATGACCAGCGGTTATCCTGTCTGACCAGCAATTATACATGCCAGCGGTTATGCATGCCATGTATAACCAGCGGTTATACATGCCCGGCCCATGTCAATTTCCTTTTCTTGATTTCAACTATGATATCCTTAACCCCTGTTTGTTCCCTAATCTACTCTGCTCTCTTCTTGTCTCTTAAAGTTACACCTACCATTTTTCTTTCCATTGCTCACTGCGTCGTCCTTACTTTAAGCTGAACCCTCTTTGTAAGTCTCCAGGTTTCTGCTCCGTAGCTAAGTACCGGCAAGATGCAGATGTTATATACCTTCCTCTTGAGGGATAGTGGCAATCTACATGTCATAATTTGAGAGTGCTTGCCAAATGTGCTGCACCCCATTCTTATTCTTCTAGTTACTTCAATCTCGTGGTTCGCCCCGCCGCGGTGGTCTAGTGGCTAAGGTACTCGGCTGCTGACCCGCAGGTCGCGGATTCAAATCCCGTCTGCGGCGGCTGCATTTCCGATGGAGGCGAAAATGTTGTAGGCCCGTGTGCTCAGATTTGGGTGCACGTTAAAGAACCCCAGGTGGTCAAAATTTCCGGAGCCCTCCACTACGGCGTCTCTCATAATCATATGGTGGTTTTGGGACGTTAAACCCTACTTATCAATCAATCAATCTCGTGGTTCGGCTCCGCGGTTATTACCTGTCCTAAGTAGACATAGTTATTTACGACTTCAAGTGCACTATTACCTATCTCGAAGTGCTGCTCTCTTCCGAGGTTGTTGTACATTACTTTCGTTTTCTGCAGATTAATTTTAAGACCCACCTATTTGCTCTCCTTGTCTAACTCCGTAATCATGATTTGCAGTTCGTCCCGTGAGTTACTCAGCAATGCAATGTCATCGGCGAAGGGTAGGGTACTAAGGTACTCTCCATTAACTCTTATCCCTAACTGTTTTCACTCTAGGCCTCTGAAAACCTCCTGTAAACACGCGATAAATAGCATTGGGGAGATTGTATCCCCCTGCCTTACACCCTTCTTGATTGGTATTCTGTTGCTTTCTTTATGAATCACTATGAAAGTAGTTGATCCCGTGTACACTACTTCCAGGATGTTTATATACAGGGGTGTGCGAATATTCGAAAATTCGAAAATATTGGAACTCGAATATTCCTCAAATATTCGATGCTCACTAATAATTGTTCGTAGGTTTGTGCGATTATTTGAATGCTTCGTATATTCAAACGAATATTAGGGTATTTGAATTCACTTCAGTTCGAATTTAAATTATTGAAAATTTCGAAGTATTCGCAAGAAACTAATAAATGCATATTAAATCGAATGTACTGCTTGTAAAGGCGGTTTCGCTGCAGTGTAAGCGTGCTGTACTGTGAAAGCACCTATCCAGGAGAAATCTGCTGTGCCGTGAAGCGTCCCTTAAAATTTAAAGGGGCCCTGCAACACTTTTTGGGCATTGTCAGAAAACGCTGTTGATCGGTAGTCGAGGCTATTGAGGACACGCAAGTCAAATATTATAGCGCAGCATGTGGTGTGCGATTCACAATAAATTCTCAAAGTCAGCAAAAAAATGCTCTTTTCTCTTTGCAAATGAGTCCACAAGCTCAGAAAGCACTTGCGACGTATTTCCTTTTCCCGTGCCATCCCTCCCTGTTAAGCCTCCAGTGCTTTCGTTGGGATGAGAAAAAAGAATGCACTAGCAGCGTGCGAGAAATCTTTGCAACTCTGCGGGTACTGGAGGGATTCTAAAAATATTTGCGACGGTTAATTATTGAGGCAAAATAAGCTTCTTTAGTGAATGCATTCTATGGCTACTTGAAAAGTTTTGTACGACCCCTTCAAGTTGAAATATTACTCTCAAATGAATTCATTTTATTAAGCTTAAAAGCTAGTTATGGTGGCTTATATGCTACAAGTATAATGGGTCCTAAATAATACATCTTAAAATGTATATTACATCTTAAAATGTATATTACATGTATAATACACCTTAAAATGCTACGTATTTTAAGGGGTATGACTGGCATCCTGCTGAAAATAAAATCCTGCATCTACTCAAAGTTATTTTGACTTCTTTTGAACGAGAAAAAAAAAGAAAGTTTGCATAGGAGGCTCTATTTCATTTTCAAAAATATTGTGCAGGTTAGTTAGGTCATGATAAATATGCCCATTTTTCTTTCTGTCATATATACTATTCGATACGAAATTATTTGATCAAAATCACTATACGCCTTGAACCTGAAATTCACTTGGTGCAGATGATCGAGGTGCAAGAAACATTTTGTGAAACAGGAGAAGAAGAGAGGAAAGAATAACTTAGCATTCTTGATCATAGAATCACGAGCGTGGTCTCCAAGAAGGGCAACGTAAGCAAGCGAGATAACGAGTATTGCTGTGTAGTTGAAAAACGCCCCAAGTACTCCTATTTTCCTTAGTGACTTGACCGGATATCAGAACAGTGGACAAAATCAAACATAAAACTGTAAAATCGGGGTCTTTCGAGCTAGAAAGGCAGGTACGAAAACTTTTCTTTTTTTTTTTTGTAATAAAATGCTACCACATAAAAAAAAAGATACGAAAGATTTGTTTATCTTGTGAATTGAACCCAACATCACAGTCACAAGCTCACCTATTGGTCCTATATATGCTTTCTGGTAAGTATAGATGGTGATATTTAAAAAAAAAAATTCGTCTGCAATAACTGACTGTTATAACAGTTGTACTGTTTGCAACCTAAATATATCTTTGAGTAAAAGATTACTGGTGGAAAAAAAATTGCACCTCTTCACTATTCGATGTTCGAATCGTATTCGAAGATATGTATTCGTATTCAATTCATATTTGATAATTTTGGTAGTCGCACACCCCTATTTGTATGTGCTTCATCGAAGCCTTGATTTCGCAGTGTCTGCATGACTGCTGATATTTCTACTGAATCAAATGCCTTCTCGTAATATATGAAGGCTATGTATAGTGGTTGGTTATATTCTGAGCATTTTTCTATTACCTGATTGATAGTATGAATGTGGTCGATTGTTGAGTAGCCTATCACTCGCATGTAAAACATACAACAGGTGAGGCGTTGTTTGGGTGATCGATTTGGACGTTAAAAATTAGGGGACCCTAAAGCTTCGCTTGTAGGAGTTGAACGTGATAGGGATATTCTGTTCCTAGTGCGTGCTTCGAACACTTGGTGCATAAAACCTTTTCGAACTTGCTGTGCACCCACTACGTGGCCTTAAGGGACTAGGCGCAGTAGCATGTGTGCCTTTTGTAGTGGTTTATCGGCTTTAAACCACGAAGCCGCTATGCTGATCGCATGTCCTAATGCCCGCTGGAAATGGCAGCTTGTACCACGCATCATTACTGCAGTATTTCATGTTGCATTGTGAAGCATGTACAGTCGCCGACCGATTTTCCGGACTCCAAAAATTCGGACTTGTTGGATATTTTGGACTTTATAAATGCACCGTCGGGGATCCCATAGAGCTAATGCATTGTTTCGACCGATTTTTCGGGCGAATTTGCCCCTGAAAGTTCGAATTTTCGGACTAAATCGCTCGTTTTGTGCCACGCCCCAAGCCATTGTGAACGCCGCCATGTGGGATTTTCCGTCGGCTGGGCTAAGCTTGGTCTTCAGATGCCTTTCCTGCCTCCGAGATTGGAATGCGCACGCCATATTTTAAGTTTCGGAGGCCGTGTTTGCTTTTTTAAAGACGCGGTGATGGATGCCGTTTTTTCGTCTTCGGTCAGCACTATCGTCAGCACTATCGGACGGCACCGATGGCGGGGAGGACCTAATGCGCGACCTGCGCAGCGTAGGAGTGAATCTACCTGCCACAATGACATTTAAAGACTTCACTCGTGCGGACGACGACATTGTTTCGTGCGCGGAGGCCACTGACGACGAAATTCTTCGCCAGGTTGTCCCGGAGCCGGAGAGCGGCTCGGATGACAACGACGACCGCCCGCAGCCGTCGGCGGTCGCCAACGCGGTGACAATTTTGTCGAGCGTTTACGGCGACGATGTCACCTTGGCGCAAATACGGGCAAACCAAATTGCCTCCAAGCGTAGTTTGAGGCAAGGCAGCATCAAGGACTTTTTTAAACCTGCCTGATGCAATAAACTTCAGATTTTTGGCGAAAACGAATTTTTCGGACTGTTCGATTTTTCGTACTTTTTTTCGATCCCCGCCAGGTCCGAAAAATCGGTCGGCGACTGTATACAGGACGCGTGTGGAAATTTCCGAGACGGCCGAAATTTCCGGAGCCCTCTACTACGGCGTCTCTCATGATGACATAGTGGTTTTGGGACATTAGACCCCACATATCAAATCAATATCCATGGTTGCGCCTCTGTACTGCAAGATGCTGCCACTCAAGTGCCTCTGTCGGCGCTATCAGGTTTCGCAACACTTGCTCACTCGTGGATGCCAGACTAACGGAACTTTCACCCCCTGAATACTGCTCCGTAGCTAACCACTGTTGGCTAACGTCATGTCCAAGTCATTTAAAACGTTAGACAGTTTCCTGCCTTTCAGCTTCGCCAAGATCAGCTATATACTGCCCATTTATAGACAATAACAGAAGTAAAATTTTGTTGCAGCTGGCCTTTTGCACCTTTATTTAGTGGCCTTATTGGCTAAAGTCGCAGTCATATTTGTTTAGCAGTCAATTTAAGGATGCTGCAGACTTGTAATGCCAAGATTTGTTTATTTCTGTTTTTTTTTTCTTTTCATTGCAGAGCCTCCCGAACCACGGGCCTGGTTTTAAGTATTACGACAAGGTGAGCGTTTTGTACCATGAATCTTTATCTTCCGAGGTGTTGCATTTTCTCTCTGAACATATATATATATATTTTTTTACCTAATAAGAAGTTGGATGCATTAAGTACTGGAACCAAAATGTTGCGTCTTTGATTTCGAGCCTCAATGACTTCATTTTGACGAGGACAACTCAATGACTTGCATACTTAGCTTCAGATACAAGTTGCATAGCTGCCGAATGTCTCAAATATTTGGCAAATTTAACGAATTTAGGCTCATATTGTGCTTTTATGACAGTTTTGCCACGCCGAGCAAAAACCAAATTCTACTTACGAAAAACATTTTGGTTGTTGATCTCTGTGCCACACCCATTGGCAGTCTTCGGATTACAAAAAGACACCCAGAGGAGTACACGCTTCGAGCTGTTACTTTGCAGGTTACAGGTTATGGTGTTCAAGAAAACCCTGAGCAGTCAGAATTTGCAGCCTTCTACTGAAGTGTATACCATAAACCCTGGATTCTCTTGGGTGTTTAAACTGTGCAAATCGATCAGCGATTTCACTTTTCACTTATTCTCGCAGGACATGCTGTTGCTAAAAGCAACGTCGTGTGCCACAGTCATGTGCCTCGAGCAGTGCCTCAGCATCCTTCAAGAAAGCAAGGTACACATTTGTTATGAGGAGCGGGAGTAGACGAGTAAATGTGTTACTAACCAATAGCTGTCCAGTTAATCTTTTTCCCAAGCCCGAAACTTTTGCTGTCATGCCCTTGCTGCATTTACCTTGCTGAAGGGAGTGTGAGAACCCTTCAGAAATGTAGAAAACATACAGATGTGTTCTAGCAACTGCACCTAGAAGGCATTGGTCTTTGGTTTCTTTTTTTTTTTTGTCGTGCCAAGTTTTTCAAATGCTAAGGTTTGTTTCTCAGGAACCAATAAGACTAACAGCATGTGGATTTGAGGTAGTTGGTATTTCATAATCAGTTCTCTATTGGGGGGGGGGGGGGGGTGCAACTTTTTGCTACTCCCAGGGGGATGGCACTATGTTTCTGTTTAATAAAGGGGCTTTCATGTGTGAACGAATGAATCCGAGTTTGTCGAACTGCACCTGGAAGGCATTAGTCTTGGGTTTGATTCCTTTTTTTTTTGTCAAGCCAAATTTTTCAAATGTGAAGGCTTGTTTCTCAGGAACCAATAAGACTAACAGCCTGTGGATTTGAGGTAGTTGGTGTTCCATAATCAGTTCTCTATAGGGAGGAGGAGGCACCTTTTTGCTACTTCCAGGGGGATGACCCTATGTTTCTGTTTAATGAAGGGGCTTTCATGTCTGAACGAATGAATCCGAATTTGTCGATATGGGGTTTGGAGTTGTCATCAGTAGTGTTGTGAAGTGAATATTTACAGCGTGGTTTATAGAGTCGCCCGTTTCTTCAACAGGTGAACTTCAATCCCTCTGGCTTGCCTGCGAATTCCTCGGTCGAATGGTTGGAGCCATCGCATTGCAGTGACAGGTGAGCGTTGATTACTGAACTTTCCATCTTGTCCATACTGTATACCCGCTGGCTGTCCTAAAATTTTCATAATGGTTCGTGAGTTCGGGCTCGTTCTGCGATTTTATGGACTTGGCGGTGAAGTTTTGCAAAACCAAGTTTAACGCGTGAAAGAATTTCAAAAGTGCTAAAATGTGTGGAACAGGTCACAACAAAAATTAGATGACACAAATCACCGGTCTAATTTTCTTGTAACATGCACCAACTAGCCCAACAACAAGCTTTACGAAAATGTGGAACAATGTTAAAACTAGAATATACACATCTTAAAAAAAAAAAAAAAGGAAGAGTTGAGATAGACATTTCCATTAGTTTGATAAGCTCAGTAACACGAAGTTATGGTTTTTTATTTTTTCTCTCCCAAACTTTTTCTTCACAGCGCACCGGATGGCAGTGGCAGCGAACACGGCTCCTCTTCTTGTAAGCTGGGCCACACAGCAACCGCTTCGGGCAGCTGCTTGGCTGGCCCAGGTAACGTGGACGCCCACAGCTGACGCAAGTGCCGCCTACTGTGAGGTTGCCGAGGGAAAAAAAAAGTCTCATACAAAAACACTAAAAAAAATGCCGCGAACAACCGTGCTATGTCAGCGCGGTACGACCATTCCATTTGTTTAGTCACGAAAGAGCAGTCGGGCACTCTCAGGTCGCAAGAGCAATGAGGCTGAAAAAAACGTGTTATTGGCGGTATTGCAAAGATGAGGTTAGAAAGAAAAAAAAAAAAAAACAGGGAAGTTTAGTTTGTCTGCGAACTTCTTGGCATCGGTGTGAAATAGTGCGTTAGTGGGGGCATCAGCTGGTGCGGAGGCACGGAGCTTGATTGGAGGAAGAGAGGTATTCCACAATAACGAAGTGTGTTCAGCTTCGCTGCTGTGTAAATTTTCGGCAGCTGCTTGTTGCCTTTAAGTTGCGGTAAGTTTGAATTGGGCAATTTTCGTTTGCACTTCCTTGAGTGCAGCACGAACAGAACAAGATTGCCTTACAATGCGAAACACGATGGGCTAGAATGGGTGCCACTAAGGCTCTCCATCTTTATGCCCCCAAGGGTGTCTTGTTCTGCACAGTAAAAATAACACCATTAAGGGCGTGCATCTTTGCATCTGTTTCATTTGCTTGAACACTTTTAAAAGTACAATATATGTAGACTGTTAATCACTGTAAGGGCATAAAGATGGGCACCCTGAAAAAAAATGTCCATTACATGCCACATTTTTTAAATATTTTTTTAAACTTATTGACGAGCCCACTCGTCGGACACACACACACAAAAAAAATGTATGTATAATTGTGGCTGGATAAAGCATCGCAAGATGTCGGTCAAGAGCATTTGTTAATAATGCGTTATGCAAACTTCATTGTATATACCGGACAAGCTGTAACTCTATATTGTCAGGGTGTGTGCTATAAGAAGATGGTGTGTAGCCCGGTTCCTGCATTTCGTTCGCGTTTGTGTGGCGCCTGTTTCAGTGAGTCACTTACCATTTTGTCCGGCTTACCATTGTTAGAAGGCGGACGAACTCGATTCAAAGCAGGCGGCGAGGTGCGTACAGGGTTCGGTGAATGATTGGGGTTGTCCAACAGCATGTACTGCAACTAGTGACATTGCAATGAAAGGCATAGGGAGCGCTAGGTACCCCCTTCCCTAAGTTTGCGCCACTATTGCATAAAATCTGCCTCTTCCGCAGGCGCTTTACAAACGGGACTGGGCTATGGCAGTAAAGAAAGTATAGCCTTCATTTTTCAAGGCAATGAGGAACTTTAGTTAGCTGTACGCACAACTCGGAAGATAGCTGTTTTAGGGGAAATTGAAACATTTTCTTGTTTAAAACAAGAACTGTTGTGATAAAGCTTGCCATACCAGAGTTATTTGCTTTCAATTGGGGTATAAAGCCGATTTTCAGTGCGAGCACCACATGGTGTAAATTGCATCACACTGTGGACCAGAATGAAGATATTACAAATTTTTAAATTTTTATAAGGTTTGTAAACATCACTGGCCGTGAGACATTTTTTACACGAAATATGCCTTCCATAGAGTATGTGTTGCTTACTCAGATAGTCATACATATCACAGTATTAGAGAAGGAAAACATGCAAACGTAACGTTTTGGCAAAGTTTCTGAAGGCATACAGGGGAGAAAAATTGCATTGGTATTGCCTAGATTTGAACACCTGTACAAGTGCTTTTGCTTAATATGTAAACCAAATTTGGTATTGAAACGAGAAACGAGCTCTCAGAGCAAACTCACTGACAAACATCACTCTAGAGCATTTTTCGAAATATGGAAGGCTGCTGCATGAGCAATAAATTTAAAAACTGGAGCTCTGTAAGCTTTTCTTTGTGCCGGCTAGTGTGAACAGAAACTATCATAGACGGAATTTGGGGTGTGCTATCTTTGTTCTCTTCTTCCTCTCGGTCTTCGGCGTCGCTAGCAAGGCACATGTGCCGATTTCTCTGGTGCGGAATGGTATAACCCTTATGGGTATGCGAACGAGTACATAAAGAGAGAAAGAAACAAAGAGAAAGGAATTCTCGCTGAAAAAAAAATTTCTCGGCAAAGTGGGATTCTAAGGTAAATAAAAAAAATAAGACAGGAGAAACAGAGATCAGAGAAAGAAACAGTAACAAAAGAAGAAAAAATAAATAGAAGCAAGCAAAGAAGGCCACCCAGCTCTGCGCTTCCTTCAGACTCTGCACCCTCCATGCTAAACAGCTGAAGCATTTTTTTTTTTCAAAATATTCAAAATATGCGCTGTTTTCAATGCAGCTAATCGACACTATGACCTTAGAATACATTTTAGGTGGTTGCCAAAGTAGCTGAGACATTTGATGCAGAATGACCCATCAGTATTAGTTATATCAAGGTTCGACTTGATTAGTATCGCCATCCCTACTGCGTTTTCTTTTTGCGTGGCCTAAGCCCGCTTTTGTCAGTATTTTGAAAAGGCAGGTTCACTGCCTGGGCCCTTCTGATCATAAAGGATATTGACAAAGCTAGGATCAAAGCATCGTGCGGCTGCCTTGTGTATCACACCACTGTTGATGTTATTCCGTTCACCTGTTCGAAGCCTTAACTCACATGTGGTTGTGTTGCTCGGGAAGGCAAGCATGGGTAGCTCTTCAACTTAAGACTGCCGTTTCGTTTGTCACTCACTTGGCGCAGTAGTCCGCTTATTTGAGATTTCGGTACTTTGCACTGCCTTTCTTGTTATGCCTATGTGCACCAGATTGCTGTTAAATTCTAAACAGCGGTGCATAAAATTGTAAGTAAGTATTATTTGCGGTGATGACACAACAACATTCTAAGTTACGCCCGTGCAATAAGATCTCCAGTGCGCATAACCCCGTGCGGGTGAGGGTAATTGAAAGGCCCCTATTATGGCTTGGCTCAGACACAAATTGCAGACTGGGCCAGTTAGAACCTATTTAATTATTATGGCATACTGTACTACTGCATAAATGCCCCCCCCCCCCCACCTTTTTTTGTGTTGTAGTTTTATTGTAGCTAAACTACAAAGGTTGTGCTGAGGTTATCGTGGGCTTCGTTGATGGCCTAGTATTAGCCCATCAACGAAGCCCCCAGTATTAGCCCATCACATGATGTGTCACATGATGCCACTGATAGTTCAAACATGATCGACAGTACTGCTGACATTTTACAGTAACGAAGCTAGTGGCTTATTGGTGAAGGTAGCATCACCTTTCAAGATAACCAAATGGCTTCAACAACAACAAAAAGAATAAAAACCCTATGCCTGCCATTTCATTTACGCAAGCTTCGTTCGTTTTAGGAAAGATGGCATTCTGTTTTTTTTTTTTTCATTGCTCCTGCTGCTTACTTGCCAAGCAGCAGGAGCAATGCCAAGCGCCATCTGTCCACAAAGTTTTAAGTTTGAGCAGAGCAGTCATCCTATTGGCAGAGCGATTCCTGCCTGTCCTTCCGATCAAAAACTAGCACCCATTGCTAGATGGGGAAGTATACATTATTGCTTTCACGCCGCCTTTCCTGTTGCGATCATGTTACAATGTTATGTATTAGCAGACACGGTGAAATTTGAACTCCACTTGCACAGTTGTTCTTTTTCTTCATTGCTCATGGCTCCATGCAGCTGCTGCTAGTCGATTTGAGCAGCAACGTCGGCAATAGCGCAGCGTCAGTCGCTGCTGCTGTTCTTCCAGATCGTACACTGCCCTCTTGCAACAAAATTCTTGAACATTTTTAATAACTTTTAATCAACAGTTATCTGAAGAGGATCTTTTAAGATCACTCCTGTACTTAGCTGTTATCATTCTGGCTATTGCCTACAGTGACCATAACTGCTTGTAAAACTTACATAGGTGAGCCGACCAGTACGTACTTCTTTCACCTATTCTTTAGTGGAATAGCATCTTTGCGCAGTGTTCAAGTACTCGAATTCTTCAGATTAAAATCAGACTTTCAAGACAGTAGCCTCAAGAAACAGTTTTAGAGTGCCCAGTTTTAGACTACTAGACATATATTTGACCTTGTGCTGGTGCGATCTGCCACAGGTGTTGCGAAGCAACAATTTCCTGCCTGCCCGCTGGAAAGTGTTCAAAGTAACTTCAAGGGGATCATAATAGGCTAGTCATTGGAAACGTGGGACACCTTTTTTCTTATAAACTGCCTGTGAAGATAGCTGCTTTAAATATTTTCTAGCATGGTACACAGCTATTAAAATATGTGATCAGCGTATGCTGTCAGCTTTGTTTCGAGTCAAAAGCACCACATCAAACATCGTAAAGTGCACATGCTTGTACAGAGTGATATGTTATCTAAATCCTTCATATGGATATGTCATATCAGTGACATATGAATATGACATATGTCACATTTGTTTATTCGTACCTCAAGGGTCCCAGGGGGATGGGCCAAAAAGCAGCAGTCCACAGTTCACTGGGTGAATAATGGCTCTCTATGGCCATTTTAAAAATATAGAATGTCATATTTACATGAATATGGCTTATTTCATTTGTGTAACTACAACTAGCTATAAAAATAATACTATGAGGGGTTCCAAAACGTCCCAAAATCATGAGATGATTATGAGGGATGCCTTAGTGGAGGGCTCTGAAAATTTTGATAATAAAATTGGCGTTCTTTGACATTTGCTGACGACGCACAGTACATGGGCCTTTAGAATTTTGCCTTCATTGAATGCGACCGCAGCGGCTGGGAATAAATTCGAAACCTTTGGGTCAGCAACTGAGCGCGCTAGCCGCTGATACACCGGCGCGGACGCATAACTATGACCATACTCAAACCTCAATATAACGAATCCAGATATAACGAAATATTGGTTATAATGAAGTTAATGAAGAATACTCTTGCAGTAGGTATAGTGTTAAGAATAAACCTTTATAACAAATTTTTGGATATAACGAATTTATTTTTGTGTAAGATGCAGCTTTGTTATCATGAGGTTTCAGTGAGATATGTCAAATTTTTTATAGTAATAACACATGCTCGAGATCTCACTTTTGAGTTTGTTGAGGCTGTCGAGGAGGGATGGGAGCTTTCATATGCAAAAAGAAAAAGCTTTTTTTTGTCATTAGGGGTGAATTGGCTGGTTACTTGATTGATAAGTTGACAGTTTCGTTGTGCACTTCAAACCTGTTGCACTGCTGCACGCGATCCATCCTCATGCAGTCACATGTGCAAATTGTCAGTGTTGCATTATGTCACCGTTTATTCTGTCGGTGGCTTACTCTTGTCACATACTAGAGTAGTGATCAATTGGTTGTATTTTTTAAATTTTTTAGAAAAGGAAGGAAGTTTGCCGGTTGCGCTGTAGCTGTCTGACTTAAGATTCTGGTACTTGCATTGTGGCTATCGGTTATGACAGGATTGAGATGATATAGATAGGGAAAGAATAAGCCGCGTGCAGTATTTGTTCTGTATGTTTTGCTAGCCGGTAATTTACTGGTCAGTGAAGCAAAGTGCACCAACTATCACTTTGCCCTACACTGCTGATATCAGCATCATTTTGCACTGTGCAAAATGAAGCAGGAGGGAACCATTGCTTGGCATTCTTTGTGGCTGATCGCACCAACCACTTTTCCAAGTTTTAATGGCATTTCTCACATTCGCAACGCCGGGATGTGGGGTAGCACAAGAAAGCTCCCGGAAACTCGTACTCTCTCAGAGTTCATCTTTGGAAGAATACTTCCTAAATTCGTAAATAGGCGTTTCAGATCCTTGTCTCGCATAGTTACGACCAGACTACGACTGCTCAACGTTCTTTTCGAAGCAGGGTTCGTTCATTGCATTGCCCGAGAAGTGCATATTCTTGAAGGCTAACGACCGACATGTAAAGGGGGGGCCCTCGCTTTTGTTGTGTCAAAGAGTGATGCCACTGTGACCAATAAAAGTTGATTTTTTTTCCCCATTTGAATTTCACCGTGTCTGTTGGCTTCATGGTAGTCGTAGGCACTGGCCTCTCGCATGTGAAAGCGGGCCATCTCTGTGATACAGTAAGTAGCATGCATATATGCTTTCTGCCTGATATGCACTGCTTGCACACTGCACCGGCAATGTTAAGTTGCATCACGAGTTGGCTTTTACTTTTGCTTCTAGGTCCTGCAGCGTAGAATTTCGAAGGGAAGTGTAGAATTGCTCAAAAGATGCGATGATGCAAGGGTGATGATTAACGCTGCACCTTTATACCTATCTTTTTCTCGTCTCTTAGCAGTCCGATTCCTTGTGCCATCCACCCAGTTCAGCATATTCTTACATTGCAGATTGATCATGTGCACGAATACAATATGTGAATTTGTAGCCTTGCTACTTTGTTAATGCATTCTTTTATTTCTGTTGAGATGCACTGCGATGATTTTTATTAACTTTTAGCCAGACACTCAGCACTCCTAATTGAGACACTTCAAGTTTGTACAAACTTCATTATACAATGACCCCTGAAGGAATGTTTTGGCTGTAGTGTGGCCCCGCCGCGGTGGTCTAGTGGCTAAGGTACTCGGCTGCTGACCCGCAGGGCGCGGGTTCGAATCCCGGCTGCGGCGGCTGCATTTCCGATGGAGGCGGAAATGTTGTAGGCCCGTGTGCTCAGATTTGGGTGCACGTTAAAGAACCCCAGGTAGTCTAAATTTCCGGAGCCCTCCACTACGGCGTCTCTCATAATCATATAGTGGTTTTGGGACGTTAAACCCCACATATCAATCATTGGCTGTAGTGTGTGAAAGAAGGAAATAAAGAATAAAATAATAATGACTGATGGAGTTTAACGTCTAAAACCGACAATACGATTATGAGAGACGCCGAAGTAAAAAGTTCGGGAAGTTCTGACCACCTGAAGTTCTTTAACGGCCACCTCGATTTAAATACACTGGCCTAGAGCCTTTTCGCCTACATTGAAAATATGGCCGCCACGACTGGGATTCGATCCCGCGACCCGAGCCACGCACCCTTAACACTAGACCACTGTGGTGGGTGAGAAAGGAAAGAAAACTGTTTAATGTAAGGGAATGATTGGGCCAGAGACAGGATTGCAGTACAGCGTTGTATTCACTAAACTTCCAGGAGTCTTGGCTTTGTGTGGCATTACGTGCTGCTATGTGACAGCTTCTATGTCGCATAGTAAGATAATGCTTGTACCTTCTGCACTTCACTAATATGATGTTGTTTTCGCATGTGCCATGACAGTTGCCTTGCAAGACCACCCTACTGAGATTTCCTGTATGTTTTTCCAACACGTCCATATTTGGAGGATGTCCAAATCGCATGTGTTAAATTTAATTTCCATAAAAATAGTGCTCACATGTGGAATGATTGTGGGGTGCATATTGACTGTTTCAATAGGGTGGGTCAAATGCATTTGAGCTACTCAATGCGCTTCGAGGGAGAAGTGTGCATTGCCATTATTATTGTTTGGCTCTCTTAGTTAACGCTTTGAGTGTTTTTGCTGTACATGTATGGCAGTATTTTCCTGTCCCACAGTGTCTTAGCTGTGTGGACGGATTTGCAATTGTCACTGGGAATTTTGAGCCATGATGTCGATGCATGCTCATTGGAAGGTGCCGCCATCTGCTGGGACTTGCAAGAAACATTGGGAATGATTATACTGCCTCCTTACAAAGATAAACTTAACTGATTTAGAGCATTAGTGTGATCCTGGTCTATGGCAACGCCCTTTCGTGGTTCCGATTTCCCTGCATGATCGCAATGGAGGCACATGGAATTTGATTTTACTCTCTATTGGCACTCCCTTGCAAGGTTGGTGGAAGTTAACGTGCGTTTCTGCTTGCATTGTTTTAAGCTTGTTTATCACGAACACTTGCAACGTAATCTCATTGTCCTTGATTACCTATGAGAGTGGCAATTTGGGCTTGTTCGTATGGTAGCAAGATGACTGATGGTAGCGCAGACTAAGAAAATGGACAAAAGAGGGCACTTTCAAGACACCGCAGAACTAGTGGTGTCTTGAACATGCCCTCCTTTGTCCGTGTTCTTAGCCTGCGCTACCATCAATTATCATGTTGATTCCCGAGATTACTCTTCCCAAGGCAGCCACTCGCAGAGAAGATGCTATGTATTTTTCAGCACAACATGTCGCTTCAAGATGAGAACAGAAACTAGTGTCATGTGCAGACGGCGATAGCGTGCTGTGTGTAGACCCATGTTTCAAGACTACCTTTCTCTGAAGTACTGTAAATGAGTTGCAGTTCTGAGTTATGCTGACACCATAAAACTGTTAATTTTCTTTCAACAATAATTTTGCCGACTTTATATGTTTCATGCAATCTAAAACCACAATAAATAATTTGGCCATCTGGAAAACCTTTTTTTCAGAAAAATTCGACGTTCAGAGTTAAAGCTTAAAGTGTCAACATAAAGTGCTTGAAATCGACATTGTCAGTTTATATGTATTACAGATATTCATTATCCAACGTCGTAGAGTATGTAGGACCGTGTGCTCAGATTTGTGTGCACATTAAAAAACCCCAGGTGGTTTAAATTTCCGGAGCCCTCCACTACGGCGTCACTCATAATCATATTGTGGTTTTGGGACGTTAAACCCCACAAATCAATCAATGGTGGTTTTAGGACATTAAACCCCACATATCAGTCAATGAACGTCGTAGAGTACATGGAGTGGAAAAAGAAAAGCTCCTTGCTTTGGCACATTACAACAGATGCTACAAAAGGTACGCACGTTGGCAGCATTTCACTCTGTTAGCACCCCAGTTTTTGGCTGCGATGATTCATTGCCAAAGGGGTTATGGCTGCTGGATACACCTGTTTGAAATGCACTCACAACTTGTTTTACTGCGTCCTAGCCGCAAAAAGTAAATCACTGCTCGGGAGATTGCACGAACGCTATTTTTAGCAACTCAGCTTTAAAATATGTTTGCCGTATCTGCAAATTTATTATAAACGTATATTTCTAACACTATATTTTTTCCAAGATTACTCTTTGTTTACTTTGTTATAACTGATATTTCGTTAAATATGGGTTCGTTATATCAAGGTTTCAGTGTAGATTGAAAACAAGGGGAAGGAGGTTTCTGCACTTTTCAAATGCAGTGGACTTTGGGGGCCCAAGCTGACAAGGATAAAAAAAAATGAAGAGCTGTTTAGCTACACATCATCTTCTCTTTTTTGTGTGTGTGCGCAACGGTTGTGTTGAAAAACAGTGCTGTGTTTGCTGAAAGGAAAAATAAGTCCATGGAAGGTTAACCTTTTCCAAGTCATGGCTGTATTGCATCATGTCTTGGAAACCTTTGCAACTTGAAGCCTCTCTGTGGGGCCCTATTTCTCTTTTTTTGTTTTCAGGAGTGGCTGGCATAATACCATGCCCTTATTAGCTTGGTGTAGTATCTCATACATTAACATACAGTAGACTCTATGTAAACGGAAATCTGTTAAACACAACTGCTGCTTAAACGAAACAACTGATTAGTATCATTGAAACATGACTATATTTCGGTTTTGTACAAAGGTTCTGTTGCATTATGTATCGCAGGTTATACGGTAATGTGAGACTGGTAGGAAAGGTAAAAAGCTGATTTGAGCTTTTGTGCACATAAGAGCTTCAAAAGTTTCATATGATCGGCGTGTAGCGATCATGTAGCGCCATAATTTGCAGTCTAAGTAAGGAATTGCACTGATATCGCTCGATATGGAGTACGAAGACTAATGTGCCAATTCCCCTATTTCTTTGTTTGTTTATTGTTGTTGCTTAATAGTGTATTTGATGCAGTAGCTTCCTTGAAAGGAATGATATAATACACCACACATCATTTGAAACAGTACCACGTTTAACCAGTACCAATCAGGACTAAGTATCTACTTCAGCAGCCTGTCTTGCGTTCAGTCAACCAGACCCATCAATATACTTATAACAATGTAGATTTCCAATGATCTCATTACTACAGTAATTGTAGTGTGATGTATGTAGCAGTGTGCACACGGAAAAGTGGTAGACATTCGTAATGTCAAGTCGTTCAAGGAAACTATGACTGCGCAACTCCTTTACAAGTTTACCTAAACAGTTCTGATTTGAATATTTGTGGTCATGTAAGCTTGTCTTCTGCACATTCTGACTTGGTTTGATTCATCAAAATCTGCATATGGAAGCTAGGAATGTGAGAAGAATCAAAGAAGAAAGTGCCAGTTAGGCTACGAAAACGCTCTCATTTTTGTGAACAACCGTATGAAAAGGAACATCTATAATGCTGCCTGTTTCTTCTGCAATCTCTAGTTGGCCTTCCCAGTTCATTGTAGTAAAATACAAGCCACAAATAGGCCATGTAGCAGCGCAGCTCCTAAAGGAAAGCTCTCTCCTTGCACTAGGGGACGCGAACAACTCTGGCGAGGTACCTGACGAAGATGAGAGCAGCAACGAAGATGCCTCAATACCGACGGAAGAGAACAAGGACGCCATACTGCAACTGCTGTCGACACTAAAGCTTGGCATGGACCTTACAAAGGCATGTGTGCCACTGAATGCCATTATAGAGCTTGAAATGATGAAAGTATTCATGATTTCGCTGGAGCCAGCATTTCAACATGCTAAGCTGTCTTCATCAAGACTTGCATCAAGGCTAGGCTTGTGCGAATTGTGAAGTTTAGGTTCAAAGTTAATTCAAAGCGAATAATGATTTTGGTCGAATAATTTCAAATTTAATTCAAGTGGTGTGTATGACATATAAAAAAATGGGCATGGGCATATTTGTCATGACCTAACTAACCTGCTCAATATTTTTTTTTTAATTTAAAAAAAAATTGAAACAAGGCCTCTGTGCAAATAAATTTTTTCGGTTTAAAGGAAGTCGAAACGATTTTGAATAGTAGTAGGATTTGACTTTCGGTGCAATACAGGTGATAACCTGTAAAATATGTAACGTTTCAGAATTTACTACAATTAGAGCACGTAATCTCATATAACAAGCTTTTAAGCTTACAAAAAATTGATGAATCGATTTGCGGGTAATATGTTCATTTAACCTTGAAGTGGAGCTCCGCGGCAGTGCGGGTTCCTTGTGGATAGGTGTTTCCGTAGCTTAGCATCTAGCTACTGCAGTGAAACCACCTTTACAAGAGGGTTACATGTGGAACATTATACATCTATTTGTTCATTGCAAATGCTTTCAAATTTTCAAATAATTTAACTTTGAATCGAAGTGAATTTGAGTATGTTACAATTCGTTCAAATGTTCAAATCATTCGAATATTCGCACAAGCCTAATCAAGGGCTTGGTGTCAAATCATGAACATCAATGCCTTTGTCAATAATACTTGCCTTGACGAAGACTTGTTGACTCATTGACGTTGGTAACAATTCCTGCTTGAGGATCTTTTTGTCACTTCAAGCCTTAACCCAACCTGACCCTTAACTTCTGTCTTGCATGAAAATCACAGAGCTTGGTTACACGGCCGTGCGTCCAATTTCGTCTAGCTTCACTGGGTCCACTTACAAAGTGTCGTGCAGATTCATCCATTCGCTCATTTATCGAACATCACCTCTGCCAGATGGGAGGTGGCAATCCGCAGCTCGTCCTTGGCGGATCAGCTCTGGGCTGTCCATCAAGCCAGCGAGGCGGCTGAGGAGCTTGGCATCTCAGTCCCCACGTGGGAGCTGCCCACAACACAGTGATCTGTGTTTTGGAGGACCAAATAAAAGTTTATTCAATCCAATCTATGCACATAAATGGAAGAACGTGAGAATGGCTGTGCTGGTGTAGCTGCACACTAATTGCCTTCACTTGGAGCCATGTCGTATATTGAACTAGATTACAACTAAAGCTTGAGCACATTAGCAAGGTTTCACCACAAATGAAGTGACCAATAATTACACCAACAAACACTGTATCACAGAGTGCTTGGCGTTTCCTTCCGACCAGTCTGGTGATTGTACTCAACTGTAGTTAAATGCAGATGTGCGTTTCTGGCAGAACTTTCGAAGAGTCATTAAAAAGCCCCTGCCTCTTTCTGGAGGATGAATACTAAAACATGTTACAGGGGTAGCATAAACGCATACACAGGATCAATCACGTACAATCGCAAAATTACAAAGTACAATCGCAAGGTTCTGAGTCTTTCCTTCATCTCAAGTAAATGTCTCAAATTAACACTAACATCCCTTATTCACTGTTTTACTTGAACTACGAGACATTCTTTCATTTCACAGATTGAAAATAAAGACAGAGCACGTAAAATAGCCTTAAAGAAGGCTACTTGTTATAAAAAAAAACATGCAATGTGTTTCCAAGTGGTGGAATGCAAAACGTGCCCTTGTGGGATGAAAAAATAAATAATTTCACAATCACAAATTTAAAAATGCTCAGACACACACAGAGACATGACATGGAGCCTGTGATTTTTTTGTTTTGTGATTGTGTTCTCTGCGTTACGTTGTGTTCTCTGCGTTACGTTGTGTTCTCATTTGAGCGTCAGCATCATCATCATTGTTACAATGAGCTGTCATCTCTCCTGTCCACGGTTAATAGTATGTAGATTATACCTGAGTTACGCCGTGTCGTATGACTTACTGATGCAAACATATACGAACTCAGTGCTGCCCAAATTCTTCATTGTGCTCTCTCAGACAGAAAAAATGGGACATGTTTGGGACAGTCCACGGAAATTTCTTCTGTCTGGCTCTAGCGTAATGTTTTCCCGTTTTCCTCTGAATGTGCAGGTGGCACTTCCAAGCTATGTTCTAGAGCCCAGATCACTTCTTGAAGTGTACGCCGACTTCATGAGCTACCCTGACATGTTCCTGAGGTGAGCTGGAAATCTCAACTACCGCGAGTAACATGTTCTTTGTCATTCTGGCGGACATCCATTATGCAACAGCACCTAATTGCTTTTGAGTATTGATAGTCCCTGCACCTCCCCTGCTTTCTTTTTTTTTTGGGGGGGTGAGCATCAGAAGTAAAGTCACAATATACCAACATGTTCAATCATGCACTATTACAGTGGTGTCTTGATTATACGAATTTCAGGGGACCACACAAAAAAAGCGTTGTATAATCCGGGTGTCGTGTATTCGAAAAACTAAGATTATAGACTGACACTCAGTTCTGCCTAAAAAGCAGGTACAGACCGCCTGATAAGCCCACAGCACGACCTTGTGCCTCTGCAAGGAAGCTAGATTAAATTATTTTTGCCAGTGGCAGCTGATGACAGATTTACGTGGTTGGAGGACGTGCGAGCAAATCTTTATTCTCAACTTAAAAAAAAAATCGAATCCCATGCGCATCTTTCTACCAATAAACAGAGTTCAAAAATTGCCTGAGCGCGAGAACGAAACTTAAACCGCGTTGCCAACCGCGTTGCCAACAGCCTCCCGTCAGAAGAGTCAGACACAGTGTCATCGCCATCACATAATGGCGACGGACCACGAGTTTGCAAAGAATGCCTTCCTGCGCGACTAAGCTGTGCATGTTGCAATTTTTTGGCTTGTGAGGTTCAGCTGATGATGTCCCATTGTCGTTATTAACGTTGACGTCAAGTGAAAGTAATTTTTCACGGTGAAAACAGCTGCGCCGCGCCCTTATGTGTGCGCAAGCCTGTGATTGCGAGTGCGACTAAGGAAGGAGATCAGCTTTATGTTCACATGGAAAAGTTTTCACGGACCGAAAACGTAAAAATATCGGCTTTAATGCCAGCTGAAGCTAGTCTGTGTGGATAAGGCATGACTAGGTAACGACCCCGGATACATACGCACACGATCGAGGTATATGTAGAAGCCCATGAACTTTCAGGAGAATAAGTTTTCTATTCTAAGAAGACATGCCATATCTCTACTTTTCTACTCGTCAACCTAGGGAAATGCAAGCTCACATTTTGCACTCGTGACTATTTGGATGACATTTGATTCGAGTAAAGGTGTTTTTTTTTTTTTAAATTTTGGGCGAATCTGAAAGTCGTATGATGTGCGGTTTTTGTAAAACTGCATCATATAACCAAGGTTTTTAATATGCTACTTCGATGGGGATTTTACCGGGACCAAGCCAATTAGTCGCAAAATGTGTGTCATCGCAAAACCAAGGGGCATTTAATCGAAGTTCAACTGTAATTAGTGGCATGACCCTGTGAGCAGTCTAGGTTTAGGAATTACAGCAACTTAGTGAACTAATGCGTAGTGCATTCAAAAGTATAGAGTAGGAAAGGTGAAAATTATAAAAAGAAGTTAGTGTTGACATGTTACTCATAAAAACATGCAGGATATCTGGCACTTAAACTTCAAAATTTTAACTTAAGCCTGCTTAAATTCTACAACAGTCGTGCACACGGCGCAAACTATTATTTACTATGTACTTCTAGCACTTTTCAACGCTCCTTGATAATCAGCATCTCATTTGGGGTTTGGGCTGGATGAAACCCTAAAATTTTGTTCATGCTGTTTCCTGCCATTTTCGTCACTTCCGGCAATATCGTTTTTGGAGTCTATTAGTTTTGAAGGTGAGATAGGCCGTTAAGCTAATGCATGCTTCACAAAACCTATGTCGAGATCGACAGTGAGTTGATGTATTTTTGGTAAGGCTCAATGTTTTTCTTGAGTAGCGCTTTTTACATTTATCTTCACTGCTTGAGATGCAGGTTATAGTTATGGTGCGTTTTTTTTTTTTTCTGGATACCAGTTTTCGGTGTTGATGCAGAATGTGTGTGTAACGCTTGCACAGGGTAGCGGATGGCGAAACACCTGAGGAGAGGCTGGTCATGGTTACAGAATGGCTGCTGTGTTCACTCTATGCAACACGCAAGGTAAAGTTGTTGATAATGATTATGTCGGTTCAGTCTTTGAACTTTGATTAGGGGGTTAAGCAAATCCTATTTACTTGTTTCATAGTTATCAAGTATGACATACTTGTTTCTATATCAGCTAATCAAGTACTCCCTCGTCTACAGAATTTTGGCTCTACATGCTGCTTGGACTTCTTCTGCCAAAATGGATGAAAATTAAAGAGGTGTGCCCATTAAATGCAAACACTAAGGCGCTGTGTTGGTCTTTACCCGTCATTCACGCTTGCTCAACTGTACTTATAAGCCATATTCTATGAATTTTTTGCTCTTTGTGGGCTTTATATATATCGCAGGGCAGCAAGTTTTTCAATGGATCAAAGAAAACAAACTTAAAAAAAAATAAAGAGGGCTCTAAATTTGTTGGTACTAAATGACTAGGCATGGGCGTATATTCGATCACTTTGTATATTCGAACAAATATGACAGTATTCAATCCGCTTTGACATGAATTTAAATCGTTTGAAACTTTTAAGTGTTCGAAATGAACGAATTGGCGTATATTAAACTGCGCATCGCCTGCCTGCACAGGTAGTGCCACTTTGGCGCATTGTATTCACGTGATCGTGGGCTTACCCACTTTATCTTTAATAGTGCATGGTTGCGAGCTTGTTGGTAAGGCTTGATTGATGCGAAATAACATGAAAAACGAGGACCCATAAAAAACAAACAAGAACAAACACCTCGAAACAATTTGAAATCTGAAGTTGGGCGGCCAACTTACAATCGAAACCAAAACTAGAATTGCATTTGTAAGGCCGACTTCCAACTTGCCATTTCTTTTTCTTTGGCGACATGCTTCATGAAGACATGAAGCTAGGTTTAAACTATGTTACAGCTAGAATTATCAGTGGGGAATGTGAACGTTTGAGATAAACCATCAAGTGACGTTTGGGTTCTTTCTTGAATGTAGTACCTGGTAATTGTTTTTGTAAGTACCAAAGCTGTGGCTATTGTTTCTGTAATGATCCCCCTAATTTCCCATTCGTTTTTACTCATTATTCATTGTGTTAATTAAGGCCAATTTTGGTGACAGCAGCATTGTGATGATGTTTGAACCAGTTGGTGAAGATTGTGAATAAAAGAAAAAAAGAAAATTGTCGGTGAAGTAAAAGTTCCTGGGTCCCTCTTGTCTCGCATGTTACCAAAGGAAAGTAACTTATTACTAAGGGGACTGCGGACTTGGGAACCAAATCTGTGCTCCCCAAAGTGAGATGTCGAACCAACGATCCCAAGAACGGACCATTTGGAAAGTCAACTATTTGCTGACATTTTGCAGAGCCGGTCTGCCAGAAAACCATACAACCCTGTGCTTGGCGAGATGTTTCACTGCTCTTGGCAAGTGGCCGGGGTCAGTGACGTCGGTACACAAGTCACCTTTGTGGCGGAGCAGGTCTCCCACCACCCACCAGGTGCGTAGGTGCTTAGAAAAAATGCGTCTGATCCGCTCTGCGCATGCAGGGGAACTAACCCAAGGGGGTTAGGCCAAATCCAAAGCTCCTCCACATCAATCTCTCTTATAGCTACTGTATTATCTTAAAGCGTTTAAACCAAACTCACTTGCTCACTGAATCAATCAAATATCAATTAATCAATCTATCAATCATTTAATGATCGCACTAGTTGTAAAAACTAGGTGCGTAGGAATGCGTTCATCATTTATCAGTACGACGGCTCCATAAAGACAAAAGAAAAAACAAATGCGGAGAAAGATCAAACAAACAAACAAAACGGAGAAAGACATGGCAGGACGGGCACTGCATTATGTTTCCCTGTGTACTCGGCATGTTGTAAAATTTAGTCCTGAGTAACTTTCATGAACAAAAATATGCATTGCCAGCTAGCCCCTCATCATTTTCTGTCAAGCATTTGTGTTTCTTTGTTCTTGTCTTTGTGTAGCTGTTTCGTAATCAATTATTTAATTTTATTTGTGTAGCTGTTTCATAATCAATTAGTGCTATTGCACTGATTGATCATAAGTATAGCAGTGAACTGGTTAGTTGATCAATATTAATTTGCTAACTGATTGGTTGACTAACTGGCTGACTCATTCATCGATTCAGTGACTGGACGATTAAGCAGTCCAAAGGTTCAAACGGTTGGTGAATCGGTCTATTCACCGTCATTGGTTCAGTTTACCCATCTTCACTCATCAGTGAATACACCTGATAACAAGTCAACCATTTACTCAATCAGTCGTCCACTTTTTACAATAACGTTAAACATTAGTGACAGCAGTTTTATCAGTGTTTCTTGTCAAACATGCAGTTAGTGCCTTCTACGTGGAGTGCCTGGAGAAGCAGATGTGCCTTGAAGCATCACTTGGCATCAAATCTAACCTCATGGGAAATTACGTGGGGCTGCAGTTCATGGGTGAAGGCAAGTGTTCAGTGCAATATCCTTCATGTTCTCTGCTTTTTTTAATCTGTTGATTCCCGGCTGCGGCGGCTGCATTTTCGATGGTGGCGGAAATGTTGTAGGCCCGTGTACTCAGATTTGGGTGCACGTTAAAGAACCCCATGTGGTCAAAATTTCCGGAGTCCTCCATTACGGCGTCTCTCATAATCAAATGGTGGTTTTGGGACGTTAAACCCCACAAATCAATCAATCAACAACTTGCCATGGTGGGTCAGTTGCGATGGTGGTGTGCTGCTAAGCGCTACAACATCCAGCCCCTGCAACCGCACGTCCACTGCGATGTGGGTCACCGGTGGGCCACTGGCTGTGCTCCTCCTTTGCCATGATGTGATGATCATGCATCTGCTTGCTGATGCAATAAACTTGTCAAACATGAACGCAGAGGTTCGATTCTTGTTGCAAGAGGTTATAAATAATCAGAAGAAATTTTTTCTGGTGTTAGATGCCATGACCCACTGATGACCCACCATTGGTTCACGGCGCACCTGGGAGATGTGCAGAGTGGCCCATCTGTGGTTCACTCCGCACATAAAACGAGACCTCAAGAAAGCTTGCCGCAACGAACGTGTTAAAAAAACCAAGTGCCCCCCCCCCCCCCCCTTTAAAAACCAGCTTCACAATGTGAGAACTGTAGAAACTGCAGAGTAGAGCTGAAAATTCGCAAGCCTGCGTTGACGTGTGACTTGTGTTTGTCTGAGTTGAAACTATGGGTTTGCCTGTCTTTTTTTTTTTTGTGCTCGGCTTGCATCTGAGGTTTCTGAAGCTGAAGGTTACCTCGCATTCATTCAACTTCTTTTTATTACCTTAAACATCCCTCTAAGATGTGCTCACCGACGGTTCGCCTTTGCTTTGCTTCACCGTAAATCTGTGCCTAAGCCCCGCACTGGCATATTGCTGTTGCTTCGGTGGCTCTGACAAATCGCCCTTTGGCAGTGCTGGCGTTCATAGGGAAGTGTGGGCTGGCATTCCAAACATGCAACCGGCACTGTGTCAATAACTGTACAGAAAAGAAAATCTTCATTTTTGATGCAGTGGCACTTTATCTTGACCTCTTTTAGGATTGAGTTGACCTGTAGCACCTTCTTTCGACCTACTTTATAGAGTTACGCCAGGCGATGATACGAAATGACAAGCCCACGCCCCTTAAAGTGCTCTACTCCTCAAATGCCTGTGTACTGATAATTAGATGCATCCTAATTAAGTAAGCCTGGGTTGTTTGCGACCATGGCATTTCTGATAATTGTATCATGTTTTTATCTGTAAAGCAACAGTAATTTCATATACTCTGTTTGACACAGAAGACCTGAGCAAGGTTATTTCAAATGAGAGCTTTTTGCAAACAAAGCCCTCTTGCAAACAATGCCCTCTTGTAGACAAAGCCCTCTTTTGCAAGTAAAGCTCTCGCTGTCCTTTCAGTGGAGCTACGCCTGTTGAACTTGGGTGAAGTGTACAGTATTGGACTGCCCACCATGTATTGGCGGTCCTTGCTCAGCGAACCGTACATTGAGCTGGGTGGTCGAGTCACAGTTGCATGCGGTGATGCCGTTGCACCCATAACATTCCACACAAAAGTGAGTATTGTCATCATTCCTCGTAACTTGTCATCACCATCGTTTTGTCGGTTTATTTTCGCTAAACCAGAACAACTCCTTCGAAGCACTTGTCTCTGTTTATTTGCACTTTTCATCAGATGACTCACAGGCATCAGTTACAAAGATGTTAGTTCCCCAAGTTATGTGCCTCGTCAGCCACATTTACTCACTGGCATTCATTCTACTATATACTGGTAAATGCACTGTTGGAATGAAACATCTGCAGATACGCTTCTGAATGTCAACCACTACTATAATGCATTAATTTTAGGTACTTTTCCCAATTTGTGCAGATGGTTCGGCTTATCTAGATTAAAACATGACACTAGCAACTTAGAAGATATCTGCCACACAAGAATCAAAATTTTTACATAGCTATTTTTATGTTCACATTTTTAAAGTAGGTAGTTTCATGAAGTTTCATCAGATGCTGGAATAGTGACATTTTATGATTCTTCAGCCGTTCTTTTCTCGGAAAGTTTTTTAGCAGCACTTTATGGCGTAAACTTAATGGTTACTGTAATGGGGTGGCAAACCTAGTCAAGCCCAACATAGCTTTTCCTTCCGTTAGGGTCTGCTCTTTGAAGTAATAAATAAATAAATTGATTGATTGATTGATCGATCTTTGTATTTTACTTCTTGCCTATTTTAGCCGTTCTATGGAGGCAAGCTTCACTGTGTCTCTGGCGAAGTCAAATCTGCCACAGGTGAGATGGTGTGCAAGGTCTCGGGCGAGTGGGACACGAAACTGGAGCTGCAGTACACGGATGTGAGTTTCGTTGGGTCCGTGAAATTTCCTCAGTTTGACTTTATTTGAAAAAGAGTCTTAGCATCTTCACTTCCTGTCCATTCAATGACACACTTTGAAAGCCATTTCTTGGCTATTTATTGTACTTCAATGTGATCTCATCAACTGGAGCCTTAATGATCACACAGTTATGTTCCAATTAAGGGGGACATGAAGATAGCCGCAGATATATTTAACATGATAGTGTTTAAAAGCTCGTTTCGCAGCAATTCTGGCATCGGGGTGGTTGGTTGTGAGTGAAAAAACATCATCTTGTACGTGACAAAAAAAAAAAGATGCAAATAAAACAAATGATAAAAATTTTCAGCAGATCCCTTATACTTTGGAAATCGATGTTATCCGAAGCATATACGTGCAAGCTGACTGTGTTATAATTTTTTATTGAGCGAAAGGTTAACGAATTTCTGCTATCGATATGCACAAATGGACGCACAGACATACATTGAACAGCCACATATGTTTTATATCAACAGTTGTCTACAGTTGTGTAACGACGCCAACAGCAACATGGATATTAGTGATAGTGACACCAGAAGCGGTGAGCTAATATAAAGCACTTCTGCTCGCGAGGATTGTAGCCTTGGACACTGGTATGTGAATAAACTTTAGCAGACGACACCTGACTATGATTGTGGCGGGTAAGCAAAAAGAAATGCTTGCATTTAAAAGAACGTGGCTGATCTCCCTTGTTAGGAATCAGTATAACACAAAAGTGAAACGTATCTTCACAGAGGTAGTTGAGCGTTTATTGTTCATTGTTCCGCCACAAGGGCAAAGGTATGAATGCTACAGCTACTAATTGTGAAGTCTCGTGAAGAGCGACAAGCCGCTGGAAACTTGCAGCGCGCACTTCAAGCAGAAAGCACGCACAAAATGAGCATACCCAGGATGAACGGGGAGTAACAACTGTCACAGCTTAACACTTAAAGCGTGCTGTTCAAATAGAAAGAAAGACGCATGAAATTAACGCACAAGTATTCACAGGACAAGCATGACCAACTGCCACAGTTCTTGCTTCTTTGCCTGTGAGCAGCGTGCTCCTTTTGTAAACACGGCCGCGGCAGCAAAAGAAGTGACCTTTGACCTCTCCCGAAACATGAGTCTGATAAGCGTGCGCACAGCAGAGACCACTCTCTGTGGAGGTGGCGCTTACCGAAAAGCGAGAAGTAACGACCTTTAGAGCACACTCAATGCAAGCTTGTTGCGCCATCTCGCTAATAAAGATAAAAACGCGCTGAAGATACGGAGCTCCAAGGACCGCCATACGCTGTATGGTGTGTATAAATGGCTAGCTGTTAACAGGTTTGACAACGTATGCTCCGTGGCTTAGTCGCTAGCACTGTGCGCTGCAAATCTTGAGGTCGCTGGTTCAATACCCGTAACAGAACCTTTCTTTCATGTTTTTAAAGACGATTGATATATTAAAAATACTTCAACACAAAAATTTTGGTCTGTCTGTCTATCAACCGAAACGGCTTAAGTTCAACCACTTCCTCAGTGCCCATCAATCTTCATCTAGTTCTGCGTTCATACTTGTGCCCATCATCAATTAAAAGCGAATGTTGCGTATCAGAGGCCCAATATCGTTTCGTCAATATTCTGTAGTGGGTTTCTTTGCACTAGAAAAGACATACGTAAGTAATTATAAGGACCATAGAGTTTATTACGCTGCGCTGACAATGCTACGCTACGCACGAAAAGCGGGATGTTTTCTACGCTTTGTTAAGACAATAGGTGCTGTCACCGACCCATGGCCTTGCATTCTACAAAATTAGGACCTCTGAGATTGCACGCGCACGCTGCCCGCTCGGTATATCGGAGGTGATCCCTTCGTTTTTCAAGATAACTGCCAGATGGCGCTCATGTCTCATACAGCACCTCCAGAATCCCATTCACCAATTTTCTCGTGCAGAACATCAGATAAACTTTTTATTGATTCTCTCTAGATGGATGACTATCGTCTTTCGATGACATTTGCAGTCAAACGTGCAGCAATGGGACCAATTTGTTTCTCTGTGTTTTCTTATCATACATTTCACGTCATATTCATGACGGAAATGCATCAGCGGAGCCGTGGTGAACTTCGGCATAATACTCTTTCGTGTTGAAAATTCTGGGTCTGAGTAGGGCAGTGTTATGGCAACGGCAATATCATTAAAAAGCGACACATACACTCAAACCTCATTTTAATGAAGCTTTATCTTACATGAAAAGAGGTTCGTTATATCATAAAATTTGATATAAAGGTTTTTTCCTAACACTATTTACTGGAAAACTATTTTTCATTTACTTTGTTATAACTGATGTTTCGTTATATCTGTGTTTATTATATTGAGGTTTCAGTGTAAATGTGAACGTCCCCATTCCTATGACTTTTCACTGTAGCATTATGCCAATTGTGTGTGCTCTCCTGGTCTCGCAGGGGCGCTCTAAAGAGTGGAACATCTCAGAATTGAAGCGACAACCGAAGCGCTGTCGACCTATCGACTCTCAAGACAACTTCGAGTCACGGCGTCTGTGGCAGCCCGTCACCCAAGCGCTGCGCTCTGGGAACACAATGCTGGCATCCCATCACAAGTGCCAGGTGAGGCACCGGGGTCCACTTGTAATTTGTCGTCGTCACCAGCCTGACTATGCCCACTCAGGCGTAAAGGTCTCGCTAATGTTTTACCGATCAACTGGGTCCTGTGCTTGCCGCTTCCACTTTATGCCTGCCCAACTTCTTGCCTCCCCCGCACACCCTTGCTTTCTTTCGGAATCCTGTCTGTTACTCTTCATTAATAGTGGTTATCATGCTTGTATTGGGTCGTAATGCCGAGCATCGTATGTCTTCATTTTTCTTGGAATCCTGTCTATATCATCTGTCTTTATCATCATCTCTGTTTTTTCTGCGCTGTAGACTACAGATTTTTATACATAAAGCCCGTGGATGTGAACTATTGGTTTTCAACATGCAAGCGATTTTCAGATGCACTAATTGGCTGATGGAACATTAATCCCTTCATTCACATATTTCAGCTAAGTGTTCAGGCGGTCTCGTTACTTGAGTATCATACTTAAAACGCATTTAATATATGGCAAAACAAGTTTGAATTTGTAAAATTGGTATTTCTATCACATTGGGCCAGGGACATCACAATTTCAAAAGCTGTTTCATTCTTTCTTACATTTAGTATCTTTGTTGAACATAATACCTGTACATCCGAGAAGTGCGCAGTACGGTGCCTGCTATGCCATAAATGCTTGTGCTGCTTTAACCTTTGAACATTCATTCGAGTCTTTTCTTTTCCTTTCGAATCCTTACTTTCAACAGATTGAAGAGAGATTGCATGAGCAGTCGTGTGGAAAGGGGGATCCTGAGCAAGGAGAGATGGCGCAGCAGACGCATGATGCCAAGGTGAGCTTTTCTAGTTTTAAGGACGGTAGTCTTTCTTGGGGACCTCCGACGCAAAAATTTTGGTCTGTCTGTCCATTTGTCTGTCTGTCCACCTTTAACGATACCGGTACTCTAAATGACACCAGCCGATACCCCCAAATGGCCGACCTCATCTGCAGCGCCCACCAATATTGCTCAAGATTCAGCGTTCATACTTGTGTGATTCTCAATTAAAAAGCAAATATTTCGCATATCTGAGGCACCATAACAACACGAATATATTCTGTATGTGCGTCTTTTACTAGAAAAGGCATACATAAGTAATTCTAATGACCGTTGCTTTTATCATGCTGCACTAACCATGCAACGCTTGCACGAAAAGGCAAGTGTTTCCAATGCTTTGCTAAGACGACACGGTGGTGGCACCTACCCATCGCCTTGCGTTCTACACGTTATCGCCTCTGAGACGAGCGCGCACGCCCGTCTCAAAGCCGCACGCTTCGTTTTCCAAGAAAACTGCCAGATAGCGCTCATGTCTCACGTGTGACGTGACTTGATGCGTTCGTTCGCCTCCACTGCACGCCCGAGGCACTCTAACGCAGTGCCTCCGGAATACCATTCACCGATTTTCTTGCGCAGAACATTAAATAAACGTTTTGTTCACTCTCTCCAGGTGCAAGACTATCGTCTTTCGACGACATTTGCAGATTAACATGCAGATACGGGGCCAATTTTTATTTGAGAGCCGTCTGAATTCTTATGCAGTTATGCGGAGCAAACGGCATGAAGGTCTATGGACTAAGAGAACACGGTAGTTATGCTCTTCGTCTGGAGTTATTTGCGTCTTTCGATCAGTGCACCTATATAAGAATGTCTCACCATAGAGCCAAAGTAGAATCGTTATTGAAGTCAATCTGGACATAAACGAGTACTCATGACTAGAGGCCGGATTTTCGGGCATTAAACAGAACGCATTTCAGGTGTCCAACATGGGCGGACAAAACAAAATTATAGGCCTGCAATCTCCCAGACATAGGCACCATAAAGATTGGCATAAATGCAAATGATTTCAAAAGAAAGACATGCGCAACTTGTTATTAGGACAGGAAAGCAAAAGATGCATTGTTTATGATGGCACAAGCCAACCAGCAGTTGAAAAAATATTGTTCTTTATGCCGCACAGCTCACAGAAACTGTCTGTCCCATTATTTTGTAGTATGGCGAGTATGGTCCACTATTGTATCAATACACTCCTGGGTGTGTCTCTTCCACATGGCTGAGAAGGCCAGAGCAGGAGCAGATAAGCTGACCGCTAGGGGACCAGAAGGCAGGAGTGCCTCAAGTTGGCTTGGTCCAATTGCATAGGGCCAATTTGTCCCTTGGCAGTAAACACATTATAAGGTATATTGCAAAAGAAACGAAAGCTGCAAGCATGCCACATTTTCTTTCTTCTCCTTCTTTTGAATTTTCTTTCCCCTGAAAGCTCTCTGTGGTTTCGCATTTGCCTACCGCTGGTGCCATGTCAGCACAAATGGCGCATTCTAACTGGTGCGTCCCACTTCACTGCTGCCAGTGGTCATTTCCTAAAAGCAGGTTGAGCAGCAGGGCTAGGTTGAACGTCTAGACTTCCAAACAGTCAGTGTTGCCCGATAACGTGAATAAAGGTCTCAAACTGCACTCGAGAGCTAGGCTTGAGGCTAAGTAGTGTTTCTATAAGCACAGATTTCAAAAACGGGCATTTATAGGCACTTGTGGGCATTTAGGCACAAGACAGAAAATAGAAATTTATAGGCACCATGAAAACACACTGTGCATCATTTCATCGTCTTTCTTAGTCTATGTCTTTTCCTTGCACTAAAAGTTTTCACAATGTTTCACCACTAACAAGCCCATTAGTCTTGCATCCTTTCAATCATAAAAGCCCTTGTTAACCCCTAATTCATGCATGCTTGTACTATATATAAAATTGGCGCGATAGAAGTGCGAGGAACAAAAACGAATTTGCCTCAAATTCCATCTCTACTCATGACACAATGGCTAGCTGACTTGTCTATACCAATGATGTTGGTGTTTATACTGAGTAAATATTTCTGCAACAACTTACAGAACTCGTGCAAAAATTTTATAGGAGAGCAAAAGCACAGGATGATATGTGGAATAAACTGTACTTAAATAAATAAAAAATAAATACCATGTTTCTTTGTTACCTTAATATATTGGAAAGTTGGGCTTAAAAGCTGAAAAGTCAGAAATTTAATTCTGGGTTTTTACGTGCTGAAGGTGCAATATGGTTATGAGGGGTGATATCAAAACTGTCAGTGAAAGGATTCTCAGTGGACGTAAGACTTTCACTCAAATAAAAAAAGTAATAGTAATAATAACAACAACATCTAAAGAGTGCTGCTTCTTGGGTGAGTTGGAAATTCATAGTTTAATAAAATATTTGTGGCGCAACTCTGACAAGGAAAGAAAAGGAGGAGACAGGATATGGCGCCAGATACTGGTGCCTCTTTCCTTGTCTGAGTTGCGCCACAATGATTTTATTAAACAACACCTTCGTTTTCCTTTTGTTGGTTACCAAATATTGTCGATCTGCTGTAGCTGTTGTTGTTGCTATTACCGTTTTCCACGCTTTATATATGACAAAATATTGAACTGTCCAGACTGACTGTAAACCCCTCCCCCACTGTAATGCCTCTGGCGCTGTGGGTACTAAATAAATAAATAAATAAATAAATAAATAAATAAATAAATATGTTTATCAAGACAACCAATTGTGGCTAATTTGGGGTCCCTGACAAAGAGGAAGTTACAAACGATTTCGTGGTATGCACAATGACATTGCCTACTGCAACGTAAAAATGAACTAGATGCTAATAGAATTGCTAAGAAAAAATGTATAGCATAAATTATGATACAAACTATAGCAAGGCAGGGCCTTGTAGTCATATAATATCATTAAAAGTATTAGAAGCATTCCATTAAAGATAGTATGGGCTGGAATAAATGTGTTTTTATTCTTTATGGAGTGTTATATGTCGATGGTAAGCTTATTTCAGGTTTTAGCTATTGACAACCTTACTGACGTGCGTTGTGGCCATCGTATAGGTTGTTAGGTTTTGATAAATTAAAAATCGCTATGCGCTGCTTCTCTTTGCCAATACCATAATTGAGGAAATAGGTGATTAGAACTTCTTGTTGACATACTTACATAGGACTCTTCTTTCCTGATATTCTTTTCCTTTACCCATTTCCCCAGTTACACCTTAAGTTACTATTTGAAAACATTTACTCAAGCATCAATATAACGAATACAGATATAACAAATTATTGCTTATAAGCAAGTAAGTGGAGAATAGCTTTGTCATTAATAGTGTTGCAAATATATGTATGTAATGAAAGTTTTTATATAATGAAGTGTTTTTGTGGCAGATGTGATTTCGTTATAATGAGGTGTGAGTGTATATTTCCTGTCTGTTTTCTTGATTCTCTAGCTTTTCCGACTTGAAGGAAATGTCTGGAAGTACAAGTACCCTCTGGGAAAACCAAGCTAGTCTTCACAAAACCTGCGGACGAAAGGGAATCACAGGGCATCCCGCACAGGTGCTACAGAACGATGAGAAGAGGCACTGCAGCAGGTCGTTGACAGCGACAACACCGCGAGATGCTTCCTTGTAGGCAAACATCTAAACCTCCCCTGCACAGAGCAGCAGCGCTAACCCTTCGCAAGGATCAGGCCTGGCTGTCGACTTGCGGAGTGCGGAGTGGGCTGCTCATTCAGAGTTGTTCAGGCTGCTTGTGTGACCACGGAGACGATGTCATCCGTTTCGCCATGTAAAAAAAGAAAGTGACGCTCTTTTTCCTTTAAAACTGCGTGATCACTGCAGGTATGTTGTACAATAATAACACAGGAAAATGTGAGTATTGTAATATGACTATGTATTTTGAAAACGAAAATTTTTATTAAGAAAATAAATGAATAAAACAATTTTGCAATGAAAGAGCTATGCGTGGTGTGTGTGAATGTGCACAACACAATAAAAAATTGCACCATCTCTTAACAAACGGAACAATGAGTTCCATATGAAGCACTGCATGGGTTGACTTAAAGTTTCATTCATCATGGGCATCTTGCCCAATTTTCATGCGTCTTTTAAAACGTCCTTTTAACTGTTCTTTTTAGTAGGAAATGGTGTAATTTTTTTTTTAACAGCCAAGCCATTCTTGGTGGAGCCTTTCACGTCTGGGGACCGATGTAGATTGTTTAGTGGGATTTGCCCACAGAAAGTAGGTAAATCCCGCTCTTTCCTGCACTCCCTCGTCACACAAGAGTTTCCAAGGGTTTCAGTTTGCTACACGCTATGCCATGCAGCCAAGACACCCCAAAATCATGTGGTCTTCTTCAGTCTATCGGGTGCTAGGACAGTCTCTGAGCTTGTTTCTCTGTGTGCCTTCATGTGTAACAATATTTACTCAGCCTTGTGTCAACATGTAGAAATAGAGCGATGACAACTAAAATTATACTTTTTATTTGCCTGGTGCGCATGTCATGTTGCCCAAAGAGAACGAAACTGGCCAGGAGTTGTGTTTGTAAAACCATAAGCCTTTTACTTAAAGATCCTGCCGCCCTGTTCTTGGCCGATCTCCCTTTGTGGGTGTGCGCCAGAATAACAAGGATCATCATCATCATCAACGGCGGGTGGCGACTGGGCGGGCCTGAGGTCGTCCCTGCTGGTGTCTGAGTTGACCCTTGTGAGGCGGTGCCCGCAGCTGTCGCCACCGCGTCAGCAGCTAACGCACAGAGGGCCTCCAAAATTGCTGGACGCGAGAGTGAGTCGTCTTCTCTTCATACAAGGGCTCACTTGTGTCTTTGTTGGTACGATCGAAGTATCCTAAGAATTTAGCGCACACTGGCGAAGACGAAGCAAGACGAATGGGGACGCACACAAGTGCACGTACGTCACATTCGGGAACGACAGGGTCGAGAACTGCCATGTTTATCAACATATGTGGCTGCCTCGAAACGTAGTCCGCGGGAGCTTCTCAACGGCGAGATTTGGTCTTCGGCCGCGCTATCGGCGTCATCGCCATGACTTTTTCGCCATTTTCGAATGCAGAACAAGAAGTGGAGCTTCTGCTTTTAACAAGGCACAGCCACGCATTAGAATGTTTAGTTTTCCCGCGAAGATTGCAAATCAGTGCGCGCGAATAAGGATGAAGGCGCCGTATCGCTTGGCTGGCGCACGCTAACCGGGAAAGCCTAAAGAAAGAGAAATACATCTGTGCCTGCAGTCTTCACTTCATCACAGGTAAAGGTATTTTCGAATTAAGTCCAGGTTTATCACGCTTACTGACGTGATCGCGTCGCTTCTTTAGAATCTTATCAAAATTCTTAGTGATGACGACCTTTTTCTCTTGAATAACCATGTCTCGTGTTATATATGAGGTCCAATGGTGCAAAATATGTGAGCCTGTCTTCTTTCATAGGACAACCAGGGAATTTAAGGCACGACGTGAACCCGGACAACATCCTTGTTCGCGCGCACCGATTTGTAATAATCACGAAAAAACTAAATATTTTAGCGTGTAGCAGCGCCTTGCTTTTTGAAGCAAAAGTTCTATTTCTTGTTCTGCATTCAAAAATGGCAGAAATAAGTCGTGGTTAAGCCGGTAGCACGACCAAAGACCAGCTGCATATAACTGTTGAAAAACATGGCAGTTCTCGGTCATCTCGTTCCCAGATGTGACGTACGTGCAACCTATGTATAGGAGTTGCAGGGTTACTCTAAAGTGGTACTAACACAAAATTTCGTGGCCGAGATAGTCGGCGGCTTCGTTTGCCGTGAACATTCGTATATCACCTGCAAAATATCAAAAGCGAATATACCTTGGAAGCTATTTTAAATTAATTTTGAAGTTTGCGTGAGTGCTCGACTACATTGTGCCGATAGTTATAGTGCGAGAACACGACGACGACAAAGAGACAAGAAGGACACGAGCGCTCTTGTCTCTTTGTCGTCGTTCTGTTCTCGCGCTATAACTATCGTCATGTCATACCAACTAGCCCAAACTGCTACACTTCTAAGTTCCATTGTGCCAGTGACATAGTGAAAATCCCCAAAGGGGACCCTTTTGGGCATACCTCATGCTTTGGAGACCCCCTAGTTCCTTCACGTCCCCATGCGTCACCATGCCGTTGTCAATAAAACAAGTTATGATGGCGTCATAGCCGTCATTTTTCTTTTGCCGTGTTCTCGCAGTCGGCGGCTGGAAACAACAAGTGCGCTGCCGTGGCACATGCTTTGAAAGTTTCTGTTTGGCGACAATGTAGTCTCAGTAATTCTCGATGCGTACTGCGCGGAAATGTGTCACAGTTCTGTGTGTTGACGTAGTCGAGAGCTGCACACGCTAGGTGGCGATCGAGAGTTGCACCCGGTGGATTTTCGTTTTTAAAGCTCTCTCGACTGAAACTGGTCGATAATGATGGACCTGTAGTTATCTACCGCATGCTGCAGTGAACAATGTGTCGTGTCGTGACTAACAGGCCTTCAGCAACACATCGCGGCAGCAAAACACGTGACCAAACTTGTGTCAGTTAACGGTAGAGATATTATGAAACAGAATCGTTTTATGAAAGATAGGATGGCTTTGTATGGCTCTCCAAAGAGAAGACAGCTATGTGGTGGTAGCTCGTAGATATTAAAGACTGATTGCTAAAGGATACTACCACTTGCATATTTCGAGCCTTTATCTCTCCACTGAACTTTTCCGTAATATAAACATTTCATTCACCTCCTACGTTTATACCATTGTAAGCATCCCGGGATTCCATTTGTCAACACAGGAGCAGCAGAAACGACTTGAGCTCCCTACAGGCACCACTCTCTGATTGAGTACTAAATCAACCAATCGCTCGTGGCACCACTCCTCATCGTTCAAGATGGCCGCCCCACCACGTCCCCCCGTGGGACCACAGCCTGGTGTCGCTACTTCTGTGGGCGTTCGCCCTGTGGCACCGTATCCTGTTCCGCCACCTGGTCACTCAGGAGCACCTCCTGCTGTTTTACCGCTAGGTCATCCAGGAGCCCCTCCTGCGTCTTTGCCACCAGGCCACCCAGGAGTGCCTCCTGCGTCTTTGCCACCGGGTTACCCTAGAGCGCCTCTTGCTCCTTTACCACCGGGTCACCCTAGAGTGCCTCCAGCTGCTTTGCCACCAGGCCACCCGGGAGTGTCTCTGGCTGCTTTACCACCCATGGGTCTCCCGGGGGCACCTCCGGCTGCTTTACCACCGGGTCTTCAAGGGGCGCCTCCGGGTTCTTTGCAACCGGGGCACCCAGGAGCGCCTCCTGCTTTTTTACCACCAGGTCACCCCGGAGCGCCTCCTGCTCCTTTACCACCAGGCCACCCAGATGCGCATTCACCACCTGAAACACCGCCGCTAGGCTCCGCACCACCAGGTAATCCAGAAGCGTCTTCCTCTGCCTCAACGCAGCCAGCGCAGCCATTGCCGCATGCTGCCGTGTCACCGCCCACTGCCGCAGCACCACCGGCTCCAGCTGCTACGCTGCAACCTCCTGAACCTCAACCTGTTGCATTGCGGGCACCTGCGCAAAAGGCCCATCTTGCTGCGCCAAAGCAGTACACTGCGCAGACGGCAGGACAGATACCCTGCACGTGTGCGGTAGCAACGGTCGAGAGTGCGCCTTCCGACCCTTTGAAGAGAGAATACGTTACAGCTGTGAGGGCGTACGAGGAGCAAGTTGGCGCCAACATTGTGCGTGGCAAGATGTTTGTCGAGAGCTTGCCCATGAACCGCAGCGTTCCCCCCACAGGAATGTTACCCGGGATGGTTCCAGGAATGACACGACCAGGAATGGAGTGCGGCTATAATATGGCGATGGGAGCCGGCGGGCCTTGCCGAAACGGCCAACAGATGCCTATGGGTGGTAGCTTCAGAGCCTCTCCATTGAGCATACAGCAAAACCGTGAGGACTTCGAGAATATGATGAACTATAGCGGAAGAGTGGATTTCGCACGGTTGGAGGAGATGGGACCCCAAGTTCGAAGGCTGCTGGATATGGGAAGCCAAATTGACCAAATAATGGACATGATCCGAAGGGCCGAGGGGTCCCCGATAATCATGGGATCGGATTCCGTCGGAGGGTATAGAGGTCCCGCAGCGGGCTTCGGAGGGTCACCACCAATGATATCGGGTGGTGGTTTCGGGGTGCCGATGCCAGGCGGCTACGGGGGACCCATGATGCCACCTTACGGCGCACCACCAATAATGGTGGGTAGTGGTTTCGGCCTGCCGATGCCAGGTGGCTATGGCGGACCTATGATGCGACCTTACGGTGCACCAATGCCTGACATGACGAGCGCTTATAGCGCAGAACGTTTCCTGGGAGGATATAAAAGGCCTGCTATGAATCCCCGCATGTCTGGTTCCACCGACTGGCGAAGAGACGATCCGACGGAACTCGGAAGGCGAACAATGTCGAGGGAGAGCACCAGGCCTCCGAGGGACGAATACACCGAGGACAGCAGGCTGCTTCCCAAGCAGTCTATGAGCAGGGCTTCAGACTTGCTACAGAAAATTAAGGAGGAAATCGACGAGCATCGCGCCGAGACAGTGCTCAAGAAGATTCGCCGAGACGTCCTGACGATGGACGCTGAAGATGACGTAGGCCGTGGAGCTACAGCGAGGAGAATCAGTATATCCCCGGAAATGGGTAAAATGACATCACGCACCTCCATGGGACCATGCGACGACTGGGACTACAGGGAGAGGAGGTCTCCGAGACCGATGCGAAGAACCTCGCGACACCATAAGTCCTCATCGTCTTCCTCTTCATCTACTTCATCTCATGGCAAGCCTCTCAAACAGCGTTTGCACAAGTCCAAGGACAGCAAAGGCGAACGCCGCAAGTCCCAAGGAAAGAAGAGGAGGGAGTCCGCACCCGCTAAGAACGGCTCCTCAGCGTCGTCTTCATCCTCTTCATCTGGTCGACGCTCGCCCCGCAACAAAGGCGACAAGTCCATCAAGTTTGTCAGGCAGGTGACCGAGCGGCTTAGCTTGGAGTCATCCGCTGACGAAGACCCCGTGGCAGTCATGAACGAATTACACCAGAAGTACTTGCTGATCGCGCGACCAGGAAGCCGCGCCGCGATAAACGAGCCCGGGGTTCTCAGGTCGGGCTGTCCCTTTCTCAAGGCGGTGGGCGTCGGCTCTAGGGAGAAAGGTGCAATGCGGACGCAGTCGAAGGCCTTCGGAGGTAGCGTATTAAATTACGGGACAGATAGACAGCCATAGTAGATGTCGGCTGGCGGCGTGTTGAACCGGCATTATAGAGCCAGCCCACAGGCTTGGCAACAGAGTCCAAGAACAAAAGGCGTGTATTTGTTATCGCAAATATAGTATGTACAAATACGACTTGCTGCGGTGAAGTGGATGCTTTAATGGCAGACATCCGTGCTTGCATGTGCAATTTACTAAACGCTAACTATGTTTACTTTGCGGTGACACTATTCGGGCCATTGTTGAAATTCAGCGAATAAGTCTCCATCTTGTCAACACCAATTACCAATAAGATTGCTGGGGTGCCTCTTCACGGTGCAATATGTTTCATTATATATATATATATATATATATATATATATATATATATATATATATATATGAAAGAATTTGTAAGAATATAATATTGGTTTCATGAAAGTAGAAGATGCATAGGTTCCAGCTGGCAATGTATTGTGTATAAGAAAGCCAGCAATTCGATATGTAAATCATTGCAGTTATATGTATATCCTGTCTGATTTCAATTTAATAAAGGCATAACGAGTGCGTTTTAATTTGTTCCCTATCTAACACGTTTAAACCACGATGTTGAACACCGCAAGTGTGTACCTGAAAAGAAAACGGTATAGGTGCCGTCACACGACAAGAACATACATGTACAGTGGAGTTGAACAATTTGTACGATCAATTAGACGTATGAAGATAACGTTGTAGATGTTCGATCGAATTGAAACCCATCACTGGACTGTGGTCTTGTCTCTAGATCGCTGTACTGTCATCCTCGATCGCTCTCAGATAAAGCTGGCGTAGTAACGAGTAGCGTTGGAAATCAATCTTCTCCATCGTTCTCAACAGCAAGCAACAATTTCATTAATCGTGGGACAGAACCGGGTCGGCAGTGGAGGGAGACGGAGGCGTACTGGAGTCGGCCACGCAAATGTGACGGTGGACACACGCGCCCACACACGTTTAGAATCGCATCCACGTAGGCATGGCGGGTGTTCAGGAGCTAGCTCACACAAAGGTGCCCATAGTAAAAAGAAAATACAAATCCATTTCTTGTCTTCAGAGCCTACCTGTTTGTCAAGCAGAATTACTTGCAATTGTCATATATCTTTAACCCTATCTCAAGCTGACAGAGATTAAAAGTATTTCATTCTACTGTCTTAAGACAACGGAGTCTCCTTTGCTTGGTATGGCTACCAGGTCACAACGAATATGCGGGTGCACTCGCAGAACTGTCACACCATGAACACTACAAGAATGAACCATGGCAGGGGAACGAATTTCGTGCGGATGGCCGAGATGGGACCCCAAGTTCGGAAGCTGTAGGATATGGGAATCTAGATTGACCATATAATGAACATAACGGAGGTCACTCTACGGGCTTCGGAAGGTCACCACCAGTATTTCACCTATATTTCTGAAGCCCATATATCTTTTTATTTTTAAATAATTTATCGTAAAGCGCAGTTGATCTGATGATATTCTTCCATCTTCATTTAAACTGCGCGTGAACACCTTTTCTCTACAATGAAATTAAAAGTTCAGCGCAAACTGGGAAGTTACTACCACTTTAGTGAGTAATGGTGTTGGCTGCGGCTGGTGTGGCTTCAAACATGCTGTTTCACATATATTCTGCGAAAGACTGCATTGTTAAATGCACGGCCTCACTAATGTTGGATTGTTATTGTGCTTACTATCAAGTGTGCCTAATTTCTGCAATTTGGAACCTTGCATATACAGGATGTTCAAAATTAAACTTTATAATTTTCTTAAAATTCAGCACTGAAATTGGAGGCACATAAAAACCACCTAGCTCTTTGCAAATGTTATGTATCAAGGGAGACACATGGTTAGACTAACTATTGCCGTCAGCCGCCCAATTAACTAATATAAGTAATGATCGAGCAGCAGCGGGCATACTTGTATTGAAAAGTTGAAGGCAGTCATGTTTCTTCACAGTTACGGCTAGGTCCAACAGTAAATTGTCCCCAACGGCCTCCGGATCTATAAATAAATTTTTTAGTACCGTATACCATACCATATACTTGAAAATACTGCGGCGATGGCGTAGTGGTTAGAGCATCCGCCTCGCATGCAAGAGGTCCGTGGTTCAAATCCCGGTACCGCGCAGTTCCCAACCGGATTAAAAAAAAATCCGCGTGTTGATGGAACTGCATTAAGAGGCCTGGGGTGCGGCCTCACCGGTAACCACCGCCGGGAACGCACTCCCTCACCAGACAAGGATTGGCCACCGTGGTGCAGTATCTGGCCACTACCTCCCACATGCATACGTCAAATAACTCACGGCCCTCAGTCCCCAGCAGCTGCGAAGCAACTGATCACGGCGGCGGTCAGATCTGTAACGCAGCAGAGGGTGCTAAGAATCTCTGGATCCGGACAGGCCGCCATTGGAACCTGAACTTGGCAACATTTAACGCTAGAACCTTATCTAGTGAGGGAAGTCTAGCTGTACTATTCGAGGAGCTAGAGGGTGTTAAACGGGATATAATAGGGCTCAGTGAGGTTAGGAGGACAGATGAGGCCTATACGGTGCTACAGAATGGGCACGTCCTTTGCTATCCGGGCTTGGCAGACAGAAGAGAACTGGGAGTGGGGTTCCTAATTCACAGAAACATAGCTGGCAACATAGAGGAATACTATAGCATTAATGAAAGGGTGGTAGGGATTGTAAATAAACTGAACAAAAGATACAAGATGAAGGTAGTACAGGCTTACGCGCCTACATCCAGCCATGATGACGCTTCAGTTGAAAGCTTTTATGAAAACGTGGAATCGGCAATGAGTAAGGTAAAAACACAGTATACTATAGTGATGGGCGACTTTAATGCAAAGATAGGGAAGAAGCAGGCAGGAGACCAGGCAGTAGGAGATTATGGCATCGGCACTAGAAACGCTAGAGGAGAGCTACTAGTAGAATTCGCAGAACGCAATAATTTGCGGATTTTGAATACCTTCTACCGAAAACGAGAAAACCGCAAGTGGACATGGAAGAGCCCTAATGGCAAAAATAAGAACGAAATAGACTTTATAATGACTGCACACCCAGGAATCGTGAAGGATGTGGAAGTGGTTGGCAAGGTACGATGCAGTGACCATAGAATCGTACGGTCTCTAATTCGCCTAGACTTGAAGAAGGAACGACAGAAACTGATACGCAAGAAGCCAATCAATCAGCTAGCACTGAGAGGGAAAGTACAGCAATTCAGAGTGTCGCTGCAGAACAGGTACTCAGCTCCTAGTGAGGAAACGAACCTTAGCGTAGATACAATGAATGATAATCTTACGAGTATCATGACGGAGTGTGCAGTGGAAGTTGGAGGCAGGGTAGTTAGACAAGACACTGGCAAGCTTTCCCAGGAAACGAAGAACCTAATTAAGAAGCGTCAAATCATGAAAGTCTCAAGTACAACAGACAAAATAGAGCTGGCAGAGCTTTCGAAGTTGATTAATAGGCGTAAGGTATGCGATGTAAGAAGGTATAACATGGAGAGAATTGAACACGCTCTGAAAAATGGAGGAAGCGTCAAAGCAGTGAAGCGGAAACTTGGGATAGGCAAAAGTCGGATGTATGCACTAAGGGACAAAGAAGGCAAAATAACTACCAATATGGATAGGATAGTTAAAATAGCGGAGGAGTTTTACAGAGATCTGTACAGTAGCCGAGACAACCACGACCTTAATACTATAAGAACTAGCAGTAACCCAGATGACACCCCACCAGTAATGATAGAAGAAGTCAGAAAAGCTTTGGAGAGCATGCAAAGAGGCAAAGCTGCTGGTGAGGATCAGGTAACATCAGACCTGCTGAAAGATGGAGGACAGATTGTGTTAGAAAAACTAGCCACCCTGTTTACGAGGTGTCTCCTAACGGGAAGGGTACCAGAGTCTTGGAAGAACGCTAACATCATCTTAATACATAAGAAAGGAGATGACAAGGACTTGAAGAATTACAGGCCGATCAGCTTGCTCTGTGTAGTATACAAGCTATTTACAAAGGTAATTGCTAACAGAGTAAAGAAAACATTAGAATTCAATCAACCAAAGGAACAAGCAGGATTTAGAACAGGCTACTCAACAATTGAGCACATTCATACTATCAATCAGGTAATAGAGAAATGCTCAGAGTATAACCAACCACTATATACATAGCCTTCATATATTACGAGAAGGCGTTTGATTCAGTAGAAATATCAGCCGTCATGCAGACACTGCGGAATCAGGGCGTAGATGAAGTATATATTGCCACGTTCCATTTCCCAAGTTTTTGTTATCGTTTCAAAACACCACATGAATCTCAGCGCAAACCGCGCCTGCAGTTTTCTAGAAGGTTCCGGACTGTAGTAGATCATTACAATAAGATCACGCCCACTGTGCGAACGGTACAGATTGTTCTGGAAGCTACGCCACCGCCAGCGATAACGCTAGAACATTCGACGGCAAGAGTATAAAATGCCGACGCGCTTCGCCGCTTGTCAGTAGTTGATCGAAGGCCGACGCTCCGTTCGCCGCTATCAGTCCGAGACTGCTATCTGTGCGAGACTGCTGCTGTAATTGGACTTTCCGTTTACCGGGCACAGGTTCGCCCAAATAAACAGTTAAATCCCAACACGAAGTCTCCTGTCTTCGGCCACGTCACGACCCCGTGACATCTGGTGGAGGTGCTGCTTCGTTCATGTACCGGACGCCCCCGTCAAGCCATGAACCCAGCCTCCTTCGCGGAGAAGACACCGACGCCAACCAAGAGCAGCGAACGAGCCGCCGACAGCAAGGTCTCCCACCGGAGTACGGCCTGCTACAAGACAAGGGGCGGAAGACCAAGACCATGACCTCGACTGCAGCGACAATGACAACCGGAGCGTCCCAGCCCGCGATCGTCATTCACCAACCCAGGGAACCACCAACGTTCCATGGCTCATCGTTTGAAGACCCGGAAACCTGGCTAGAAACATACGACCGTGTGGCCGCCCTCAACCACTGGGACAACGAAGAAAAGCTCCGTCGTGTGTACTTCTACCTGGAAGACACCGCAAGGACCTGGCTAGAGAATCGGGAGTCCATGCTCCGAACGTGGGATGTCTTCTGCGGCGCATTTCTTCAAACGTTCGCAAGCGTCGCTCGCAAAGAGAGGGCCGCTGCTCTACTCGAGACCCGGGTTCAGCTACCAAATGAAAAGGTTGGAATTTTCACAGAGGAGATGACCCGCCTATTCCGTCACGCTGACCCAGACATGCCTGAGGAAAAGAAAGTTCGTTTCCTCATGCGAGGGGTCAAACAGGAGCTCTTCGCGGGACTAATGAGGAATCCACCGAACACCGTCCAAGAATTTGTATCCGAGGCGACCACCATCGAAAAAACGCTGGACATACGCACCAGACAGTATAATCGTCGCCTGACTCCAGAATGCGCTGCTGCTCAAGCCAGTGACTCCGACGACCTGCGTGAAACGATCCGAGCGATCGTGCGGGAAGAGCTGCGCAAACTGTTGCCTTCGGCGCAGCCTCAAGTGGATTCTATCGCCGACATTGTGCGAGAAGAAGTCCGGCAATCGCTTCGAATTCCTGAAACACCGCCGCCCGAGCCAGAAACTATGAGCTACCCCACTGCAGTGCGCCACAACGCTCCTCCCCGTCCACGCCAAAACGCCGCCCCGTCACACTTCCGTCGCCAGACGCCACCGCCGCCACCACCCCAACCGACGTCCTACCGTTCCCCAGCGGGCCAGCGCAGCGCGCCGAGGAAAACGGACGTTTGGCGTGCACCTGACAACCGCCCGCTCTGCTACCACTGCGGCGAGGCCGGGCACACTTACCGCCGTTGCCAGTACCGACAGATGGGACTGCGTGGCTTCGCCGTCGATGCACCACGTCCGCAGCCAGGAGAACGGCCACGTGACATCGCCGACTACCTGACAGGAACTCGGTGGACACCACGAAGCCCTTCGCGTTCGCCGTCGCCCAGCCGCCGCACGTCACCGCACCACCTCTGGCCCAACGCGGGGCCGGTCTCCTAGCCCGTATCCGGGAAACTAAGGGCAGCAACCGGTGGAGGTGCGGTTGCTGTGCGACGAACTACCGAAGATCCTCCGACGACGACGACGCCGCGATGGAGCTTTCCCAACACAACGCCAACCAGGCAAAGCCCTGACGGCGAAAGCTCACTTACCAAAGGTGGCCTGACGACGCAACATGGAAGCAGCGGAACAAGCCGACGCAGTCGTGACCCGACGCCACGCCCTAACTGTAATGCGAGACGGCGAACTAGCGACCTCGACGTTCTTATCGAAGCCACAGTGTGACCGCTCTCGTCGATACTGGAGCCGACTATTCTGTCATCAGTGGGTCGTTCGCCGCGAAGTTAAAGAAAGTTAGGACAGCTTGGAAAGGCCCTGAAATCCGCACAGCCGGAGGTCATCTCGTAACGCCTGCAGGAATCTGCACAGCGAGAGTCACCATTAACAGCCGTATTTATCCTACAGACTTCGTAGTCCTGCAGCGTTGCTCGAGAGATGTCATCCTTGGCATGGACTTCTTATGCCTCCATGGCGCTGTCATCAACTTAAAAACAAAGTCGATAACGTTATCCACAAAAGAAGCACTACCGCCGCGCACGCCGTCTGGACACCATGCCTTGAATGTGCTGGAAGAACAAGTCACCATTCCGCCTCGCTCAAGCGTCATTATTTCAGTCGGCGCTCCTGAATCACCTAATTTCAAAGGCGTCGTTGAAGGCAGTCAGTATCTGTTGGTGACCCGAAATATTTGCGTCGCAAGAGGAATTGCAGAGCTGCGGGGAGGCAAAGCAACGGTTATGCTCACGAATTTCAGCAATGAGTACAAACATTTGAACAAAGGAACAACGGTCGCATACATCGAAGAAATTGCCGAAGCCACCAGTGCTTTCGCCCTCGCCGATTTTGCGGAACCTGCTCAGAGGAACCAAACACCTCCCATAGCTTTCGACGTCAATCCCAGACTTTCGAACGATAAGCAAGAACAGCTCAAGGCCCTGCTCCTGCAATACGAAGATTGCTTTTCGTCGTCATCGAAAATTCGGCAGACCCCAATCACGAAACATCGCATCATAACTGAAGAAAATGCCAGACCACTCCGTCAGAGTCCGTACAGGGTTTCGACGCGAGAACATGAGGCCATGAAGAGACAAGTTGATGAAATGCTGCGGGATGACATTATCCAGCCGTCCAAGAGCCCATGGGCATCCCCCGTGGTGTTAGTGAAGAAAAAGGATGGGACCCTACGTTTCTGCGTCGATTATCGCCGCCTGAACAAAATTACAAGAAAGGACGTGTATCCTCTCCCACGAATAGACGACGCACTTGATCGGCTCCATAACGCCAAGTATTTTTCGTCAATGGACCTCAAGACTGGCTATTGGCAAATCGAAGTCGACGAAAGAGACCGAGAGAAGACGGCGTTTATAACACCGGACGGCCTCTTCGAGTTTAAGGTGATGCCCTTCGGCCTTTGCTCAGCGCCTGCAACTTTTCAACGCGTTATGGATACAGTACTGGCAGGATTGAAGTGGCAGACTTGCCTTGTGTACTTGGACGACGTCGTCGTGTTTTCCTCGAGTTTCGACGAGCATCTTCGGCGCCTTGAAGCTGTACTTCAAGCCATCAAGACTTCCGGACTCACATTGAAGCCAGAAAAGTGCAGATTTGCGTATGAGGAGCTCTTGTTTCTGGGGCACGTTATCAGCAAGTCTGGAGTTCGTCCTGATCCACGGAAAACAGACGCCATCGCCGACTTCCCGCCGCCCACTGACAAGAAAGCCGTACGCCGATTTCTGGGCCTGTGCGCCTATTATAGGCGGTTCGTGAAAAACTTCGCCCGCATCGCCGATCCTCTCACTAACCTTACCAAGGCCGACGTGGAGTTCAAGTGGGAAACGCCACAGGAACACGCTTTCCAGGAGCTTAAACATCGCCTCCAGACGCCTCCGTTACTTGCCCATTTCGACGAATTCGCCGAGACAGAAATACATACTGACGCAAGCAGCGTAGGTCTTGGCGCCGTTCTTGTGCAGAGGGCCGACGGACTTGAAAGGGTTATTAGTTACGCCAGCCGATCGCTATCCAAAGCAGAAGCAAATTATTCCACAACAGAAAAGGAGTGCCTCGCCATCATCTGGGCTACGTCGAAATTTCGCCCCTACCTCTACGGCAGGCCCTTCAAAGTTGTGAGCGACCACCACGCTTTGTGTTGGCTAGCCACCTTGAAGGACCCTTCAGGTCGCCTCGCACGATGGAGCCTGAGACTTCAAGAATATGACATTACTGTCATTTACAAGTCCGGCAAAAAGCACTCCGACGCGCCGACTGTCTCTCTCGTGCGCCTGTCGACCAACCGTTACCCGACGACCCGGATGACGACTACTTCTTGGGAACGATCACTACCGACGACTTCGCTGAACGACAGCGGGCCGACCCGGAACTTAAGGCCCTAATAGAATACCTCGAAGGCAGGACCGCCGAAGTCCCGAAGGTATTCAAGCGCGCACTTGCGTCGTTTTTTCTACGAAACGGTCTTCTACAAAAGAAAAACTTTTCACCGCTTCGGGCTAAGTACCTCCTTGTGGTGCCTTCAGCTCTGCGACCAGAACTCCTGCAGGCCCTGCACGACGACCCGACGGCAGGGCACCTCGGTGTTTCTCGCACGCTCGCGAGGATACAAGAAAGGTACTACTGGCCACGTCTTACTACCGACGTCACTCGTTATGTGAGGACATGCCGGGACTGTCAGCGACGCAAGACACCGCCGACAAGGCCAGCTGGGCTTCTGCAGCCAATTGATCCACCTTGCCGACCTTTCCAGCAGATTGGTATGGACCTACTGGGGCCGTTCCCGACGTCGGCTTTCGGAAACAAGTGGATCGTGGTAGCTACCGACTACCTCACCCGCTACGCCGAGACAAAAGCCCTGCCAAAAGGCAGTGCATCCGAGGTAGCTAAGTTCTTCGTCGAAAATATCGTCCTACGTCACGGCGCCCCGGAGGTCCTTATCACCGACAGAGGAACCGCATTCACTGCTGACTTAACTCAAGCGATCTTGGCATACAGCCAAACAAATCACCGCCGGACGACAGCGTACCACCCACAGACCAACGGCCTCACCGAGCGGCTTAACAAGACGATCGCCGACATGCTGTCAATGTACGTCGATGTCGAACACAAGACGTGGGACGCCATTCTTCCGTATGTGACCTTCGCATACAACACGGCGGTGCAGGAGACGACGCAGATATCTCCATACAAATTGGTCTACGGAAGGAGCCCGACAACGACGCTCGATGCCATGTTACCCAACGTCACCGACGAAGAAAACCTCGATGTGAGCGAGTACCTTCATCGCGCCGAAGAAGCCCGACAACTTGCTCCGTATCAAGAATCAACAGACGACCGACAGCCACCGTTACAACCTTCGACGACGCTTCGTGGAATACCAGCCCGGTGAACGTGTTTGGGTGTGGACGCCGATACGCCGACGTGGACTAAGTGAAAAGCTTCTGCGACGGTACTTCGGACCGTACAGGGTGGTTCGACGTCTCGGCCCACTTGATTACGAGGTTGTCCCCGACGGCATCACTAACTCTCAACGACGCCGATCGCGACCTGAAGTCGTACATGTCGCGCGCCTCAAGCCGTTTCATGCGCGTTAACAAACTGAACCAGTGTTTTTTGTATTATTGTTGTATCAGAATTTATTCATTGAACTTTCTTGCATTATTATTGTACTTTCATCTTTAGTTAAAGCATCGGGACGATGCCTTTTTTTCAGAGGGGGGCAATGCCACGTTCCATTTCCCAAGTTTTTGTTATCGTTTCAAAACACCACATGAATCTCAGCGCAAACCGCGCCTGCAGTTTTCTAGAAGGTTCCGGACTGTAGTAGATCATTACAATAAGATCACGCCCACTGTGCGAACGGTACAGATTGTTCTGGAAGCTACGCCACCGCCAGCGATAACGCTAGAACATTCGACGGCAAGAGTATAAAATGCCGACGCGCTTCGCCGCTTGTCAGTAGTTGATCGAAGGCCGACGCTCCGTTCGCCGCTATCAGTCCGAGACTGCTATCTGTGCGAGACTGCTGCTGTAATTGGACTGATAGCGGCGAACGGAGCGTCGGCCTTCGATCAACTACTGACAAGCGGCGAAGCGCGTCGGCATTTTATACTCTTGCCGTCGAATGTTCTAGCGTTATCGCTGGTGGTGGCGTAGCTTCCAGAACAATCTGTACCGTTCGCACAGTGGGCGTGATCTTATTGTAATGATCTACTACAGTCCGGAACCTTCTAGAAAACTGCAGGCGCGGTTTGCGCTGAGATTCATGTGGTGTTTTGAAACGATAACAAAAACTTGGGAAATGGAACGTGGCATGGAACGTGGCAAACATTCTGGAAGAAATCTACAGGGGATCAACTGCTACCATAGTGCTTCATAAAGAAAGCAACAGAATACCAATCAAGAAGGGTGTAAGGCATGGGGACACAATCTCCGCAATGCTATTTACCGCGTGCTTACGGGAGGTTTTCGGAGGCTTAGAATGGTAACAGTTAGGCATCAGAGTAAATGGAGAGTACCTTAGTAACCTGCGCTTCGCCGATGACATTGCATTGCTGAGTAACTCAGGGGACGAATGGCAACTCATGATTACGGAGTTAGACAGTGAGAGCAGAAAGGTGGGTCTTAAAATTAATCTGCAGAAAACGAAAGTAATGTACAACAACCCCGGAAAGGAGCAGCGCTTCGAGATAGGTAATAGTGCACTTGAAGTTGTAAAAGACTATGTCTACTTAGGGCAGGTAATAACCGCAGAGCCTAACCACGAGATTGAAGTAACTAGAAGAGTAAGAATGAGGTGGAGCACATTCGGCAAGCACTCTCAAATTATGACAGGTAGATTGCCACTATCCCTCAAGAGGAAGGTATATAACAGCTGTATCTTGCCGGTACTTAGCTACGGAGCAGAAACCTGGAGACTTACAAAGAGGGTTCAGCTTAAATTGAGGACGACGCAGCGAGCAATGGAAAGAAAAATGGTAGGTGTAACCTTAAGAGACAAGAAGAGAGCAGAGTGGATTAGGGGACAAACGGGGGTTCAGGATATCATAGTTGAAATAAAGAAGAGGAAATGGACATGGGCCGGGCATGTAGCGCTTAGACAGGATAACCGCTGGTCGTTAAGGGTAACTAACTGGATTCCCAGAGAAGGGAAGCGGGTTAGGGGGAGACAGAAGGTTAGGTGGGCAGATGAGATTAAGAAGTTTGCGGGTATAAATTGGCAGCAGCAAGCACAGGACCGGGTTAACTGGCGGAACATGGGAGAGGCCTTTGTCCTGCAGTGGACGTAGTCAGGCTGCTGATGATGATGATACTTGAAAATAATTCTTTAAGCATGGATGTGCTCTGAGACATCACGCTGAAAACTTTAATTGTGGTTTGCATGATTGCACATGCAAAACAGCCAGGTAAATATGGTGCCATATATAGGCCTGGCACGCCCAGAAATTCTGATGGACGAAGTTGTTTTGCCAAAAGTAATAAAATATTTTTTTAAATAGTCGAGATTATCAGCTAGTACCCCTTCCATCGCCCGCGAATAAACTTCCTGGCTACGACATTATTGCGGTCAGCACTGCAGCACAAAGCTCCTCCTTGATATGTGCCGCGGCAGTTGCACTTGGCGTTTAATCTGACATTTCGATGCGATAGCCAAATAAAGTGATAACGCGGTTACACCATTTTGCGACCGGCTGGCGATAGCAAGCAATCATTGCCCGTATCGAGGAGGATCCGCTCCGCCTTGCATGCATCCATGAATCGAACAGAAACTAACAAGTAGCATTTTATTACGTCTCTTGATGCACGGAGAGTTTTTTATTTAGTGAACTAGTTCAATTACTAGTGTTTAATTGTAGGTGGTTCGTGTGACGTCATTTTGAGAATGTCCTGTCGTAACACGTGTCCACGTGCATTCACCTTAAAGGGGCCCTGCAAAACTTTTTGAGCATGGTCAGAAAACGCTGCCGATCGGTAGTAGAGGCTCCCGACAACATGCGAGCCAAATATTATAGCTCAGCACGTGGCCTGGAATTTATAATTATCAAAGTTAGCTAAAAATTGTTTTCTCTTCTCTCGACAAATCGCGGAATATGCTCAAAAATCGCATGTAGCAAGCCCATCTGTCAGCCATTGGCTGATTCGAACATTGCGCGCTCACTCGTTACAGAGATCACCGTGGGAGGCCGCTACTTGTTTACGCGTGCGCGCGCGATCACACCTAAAAAAGCCATGCATTCAAAAAAAAAAAAAAAGAGAAAAAGTTAATGATTGATATGTGAAATTTCAATAATACTCGTTGTTGGGCTAGTTGGTGCATTGCTTCAGATGAAAAACTTCCGGCCAATAAAATAACGCACACAGGAAACGAAGAAGGAGACAAGAAAGAGGCCAGACTACCAACTGTTTATTCACATATGCGTGGCTCAAGTATATATACTCATACGGTCACATGGTGAAGCTAAGTGCTCTTTAAAAAATAACCAAAAATTGCCCAAAGTAATAAACTGACTCATAATCATTCAAAGCTTCCTTCGCTCTACTAATCGCTACAGATTACAAACAAGATTCTAGGAACGTGTTTTCCTTCCTGCGCAGTGTCACGGAGCTATCGCTGCAGCATGCTTCACCACTCTTTGCAATATGAAAAGCTTCCAAAATTTCCCGTGCCAATTTTTCATGGCTTTTGCCTAAAATCTTGATTTCGTTCAGCAGTGGCTTACAATTGCACTGTTTACAATGAAGGGCTAGATTGGAGCCTGTGCCTTTCTCAAGTGATTTGAAATGTTCCCAGGCCCTAAAATTCACACAACGCCCTGTTTGGCCTATGTATAACATCCCGCACGTCAATGGAATTGCATACACCACGCCAACAACACACTTCACAAAAACCTTCCCATGCTTCGCCTCACACTGAAACTTCTTCTTTTTCCCGATGCGTGCACACAAACCACCCAATTTCCTTGGTGCGGAAAATACCACGGACACTCCAAACCTGAACGCCACTTTTTTCAAGCCATGCGCTACACGGTGCGTATAGGGCAACACCTGTGGTATCCTCTGCTCTGGACCTGTCTGTTTGGTTTTCTTTTTTCCTTTCATTTTTTGTAGTAACGTTTCAGCAACAGCTGACAAAACAGAACTGGGAAAGCCAGCGTTTTTTAGTCTCTCTATCTGGGCGGTGAAGCTCGTCTCAAGCATGTGCTCACATGACTTTGTCAGGGCAGATTCAAGGCAAAGAGAACCGATGGCCCTCTTTACCGTTTTAGAAGCAGAAGGAAATAGGTTTTTTATTTTCTATTGATGTCGAGGATTTGTTCTACTCTGTACCGCATACAGAGCTGTTTAAGTCTGTCCGAGAGTGCATTGAGTGTAATGGAACTGTTGCATTTCAAAATTCTGTGGGCATTAGTGTGGACAAGTTTATGTCGCTCCTCGAGTTTTACCTTCGGGCGACGGTTGTTTCCTTTGACTCAGGCTTGTTTGTTCAAAAGAAAGGGATATGCATTGGATCTTGCGTTGCCCCTGTGCTGTGTAATATTTTTTTATCTTCCATTGACCGGGATTTAGAATCCACGTTTGACAAAGGCACTGTCCTGCAAATTTTTAGATACGTGGATGACTTTTTGGTAGTTTTAGCAGCTGATTTTAATCTGACTTATGACAACACCGTACAAAGCGTATTATGCTACTTTAAAAACTTAGGGAAAGGCCTGAGTTTTACGCATGAGGTGCCGCTGAACAATAGCCTCCAATTTTTAGACATAAACATTAGATGTTGTGATGGAAACGTGTGTTGGATGTATTCGCCAAGAGCAAAGAAAGAGCTGTTACCGTATAACTCTTCACACTCTAAAACGGTAAAGAGGGCCATCGGTTCTCTTTGCCTTGAATCTGCCCTGACAAAGTCATGTGAGCACATGCTTGAGACGAGCTTCACCGCCCAGATAGAGAGACTAAAAAACGCTGGCTTTCCCAGTTCTGTTTTGTCAGCTGTTGCTGAAACGTTACTACAAAAAATGAAAGGAAAAAAGAAAACCAAACAGACAGGTCCAGAGCAGAGGATACCACAGGTGTTGCCCTATACGCACCGTGTAGCGCATGGCTTGAAAAAAGTGGCGTTCAGGTTTGGAGTGTCCGTGGTATTTTCCGCACCAAGGAAATTGGGTGGTTTGTGTGCACGCATCGGGAAAAAGAAGAAGTTTCAGTGTGAGGCGAAGCATGGGAAGGTTTTTGTGAAGTGTGTTGTTGGCGTGGTGTATGCAATTCCATTGACGTGCGGGATGTTATACATAGGCCAAACAGGGCGTTGTGTGAATTTTAGGGCCTGGGAACATTTCAAATCACTTGAGAAAGGCACAGGCTCCAATCTAGCCCTTCATTGTAAACAGTGCAATTGTAAGCCACTGCTGAACGAAATCAAGATTTTAGGCAAAAGCCATGAAAAATTGGCACGGGAAATTTTGGAAGCTTTTCATATTGCAAAGAGTGGTGAAGCATGCTGCAGCGATAGCTCCGTGACACTGCGCAGGAAGGAAAACACGTTCCTAGAATCTTGTTTGTAATCTGTAGCGATTAGTAGAGCGAAGGAAGCTTTGAATGATTATGAGTCAGTTTATTACTTTGGGCAATTTTTGGTTATTTTTTAAAGAGCACTTAGCTTCACCATGTGACCGTATGAGTATATATACTTGAGCCACGCATATGTGAATAAACAGTTGGTAGTCTGGCCTCTTTCCTGTCTCCTTCTTCGTTTCCTGTGTGCGTTATTTTATTGGCCGGAAGTTTTTCATCTGATGTGAAATTTAACGTCCCAAAACCATCATATGATTATGAGAAACGTCGTAGTGGAGTGCTCCGGAAATTTCGACTACCTGAGTACGTGCACCCAAATTTGAGCAGCACACGGGCCTACAACATTTCCGCCTCCATTGGAAATGCAGCCGCCGCAGCCGGGATTCGAACCCGTGACCTGTGGGTCAGCAGCCGAGTAGCGTAGGCGCGCGTGAAGTTTTTCTATGGCGCTACCATCCCTCCCTGCTTAACTTCCAGCGCTTTCGTCGGGACTAGAGAAGAGAGAATGCAATTGCCATAGAGTTTCATGCAATAATACCTGAATTGCAGCACGCGACAAACCATTGTAACTCCACTCGCCCTGGACAGATTCTTAAAATTTTTGCGGCGTTGAATTCGTGAGGCAATAAGCTCTTCCAGTGAATTCATTCCATGGCTACTTGAAGAAGTGTCTCAGGGACCCTTTAATTTTTCTGTAAGTAGGGCACTGCTGTTGATAGTATTGTCGTTTTAGAGCTTGTTGTCCATTGAACTTTCACTTTTACGTAAATTGTTACTTGAATTTAATGTCACTTTAATTCTGAACGCTAAAGTTCACAGAGCATTCGTATTTTTTGCCCATTGAAAAGCAGCTTCCGTAACTGAAAATCAAACCAGCGAACTTATGCGCAGGAACGCCATAAGCATGGAGCTCATATGGCCACAAAGGTAAAACTGGGCAAAACAAACCTTCCGAGCACGGAGGAAGGAAAAGCCTTCCTCCGTGCTTCCGAGGCAAAACCGTTACCTAGTAAGGGTGGCTAGACCCTAAACTGGTGATGGTTATAGCGCGAGAACAGAACGACGACAAAGAGACAAGAAGAAGGATTCTTGTCTCTTCGTCGTCGTTGTGTTCTCGCGCTATAGCTATTGTCATGTAATACCAACTAGCCAAAACTGCCACACCCCTACTGACCCTACCTGCTTTCGGGTTAGCCATGTCAATTGGCCATGTTTACAGTTAGCAAAGGTGGCATCGCCATCGCTGGCAGTTCAATATGTCGCTGCGGCTGATCTTCGTGCATCGGTGGTGATCGCAACAAGTTTGACCGAAAAGCGTCTTGGTTCGACGAAGTTTTTCTTCGTGTTTTCGGCCGTCGTGTGCAGTCATGAAGGCAACCGCCTTCGGGTGGAAGCGCAAGGCGAGTGGAAAAGTGGCGACGGTCCTGGCAGCCGCATTTGCAGAGAACTGCGCGGACGAAAACGCCGATCCTCCCGAAGGCGTAGACTGGTTAAGCGGCTACAAGCGTCGCAGGAACCTGCTGTTGGAAGACTGCGCTCAAAAGAGTCGTCGCCTTCGGCAAGAAGGGACGACACTAGCGGAACTCGACAGGTTTGTCCCGATTTGGTGATATTAAGCGGTTTCACGTAGAAGCGCTACACGACAGTGCCCTAGAGAGAGCTAGGGCACAGCGCTAACTCACAACTAATAGATTCATTTTGCGATCACACGTGCTATTTATGCCAAGGCGGTGGGCCGATAAGGGCAAGTAGACTACAAATAAAGATAGTGTGCAGAACTCCCACGTGACATGTCATCACTGACGTGTTGCGCTGCTCCTTATGATGAATCCCGACCCACCAGCCCAGCAACGTGTCCTTGCCAAAATCTCAGGTTGCTGGCCAACGGAGCTGCAATAATGAGTGCACACACTGTATAAGCTACAAACATTAATTACTTCAGGTTTATCACACCGACAACCTGCAGTGGTTTTGCGCGTTACAGAAATACGCTCCCTGCTTCGCGTAACAAATGCTCGGTTTTCGGGAGAGTTACGTTCGACCTTACTGGCAATCGAGAGCTCGAAATCCTCTTTTAATGAGTCAGTTAATTGATCGAAATTTGCAGTTACGTGTGACGCGACAGGTGGATTGTTTAACTCTGGTTTGCTTTGACAATATTCCGCAGGTCGCGGGATTGAATCCCGACTGCGGCGGCTGCATTTCTGATGGAGGCGGAAATGTTGTAGGCCCGTGTGCTCAGATTTGGGTGCACGTCAAAGAATACCAGGTGGTCGAAATTTCCGGAGCCCTTCATTACGGCGTCTCTCATAATCATATGGTGGTTTTGGGACGTTAAACCCCACATGTCAGTCATCAATCAAGCTTTGACAATATTGAGTTCTGAGGCTCCTACAGGCTCTGATATTGCATGAACAAACAACACGTACTAGTAGTTGCATTGTATCAGAAACTGAGAGATTATCGCCACTGGGTACTTCAAAAATTTTTTACTATGTTGTATCTCAAGATGTAGGTCGCCAAATTGGGCATCCCGCGTAGTTTTTTTTTTTTTTTTTGTAGAATGCACCCACGGCGTTGAGTTGTAAGTTAGGAGATTTGGCTTGAAACCAAAGTTATGGTATTTCTGCGTGATTGTAACCATTTCAGGTGCTGGGAAGCTCTGAAGAAATTTGATGAAGCGCTCCAGCTCACTCCTGGCGATGTCGAAATTCACGAGATGAGGGCTCAGGTGAGTGATCAATCTTAAAAAATAAGTGTGTCTTATACCGTAGTCAACTTTTCAGCAGCTTTGTCAGAAACAATGCGCAATAGTGTCTTTAAGTAAACATAGGAGTTTTATTATTAGATTCTCAGGTCGGTTTCCTGGGTATAAATCTTATTTTCTGAAAATAGTGTGCATACCTACGCAAGAGTGCTTGCATTCAATGCATGGACATGATCGACAACTGTCTTATGCATATGTGTTGTTCGCATACACTGAAGGTCTGTGTGCCCAATTTCGAAGCTGTTCATTATTTCGGATATGTATAAAGCAAAAGGACACACTGTTCGCTCGCATCGGAATTGTATGGAGCATTTGTGAATTTGTCGCAGTTGGCATCAAGCGATTTGCCGTGTACAAGCCACAAAGGTTCTTTTGGCGTACAATGAAACTTGGAACAGCATCATGCATTAGCAATAATATATTATTGACCGGTGCACACACGCACTTTGGCAGCTCTGCACGATTTACATACTGTGCAGTAATTTTGCTTCCAGTCTAGTTGTGATATTAGGAAAGAAGAAAATCAATATAAAAATGCAGCAAAAGTGAAACTACCAGAAGAGCTTGGCACACCCACGCTGACCGTCATTACCAAGATATCAGATCTAGCGCAGAAGCGAAATAAAATGACTCTACAGTGGTAATGTATATTTCAGTCAAATCGGATGTGCACGCCTGTCACCGATGATGGCGTTTCATTTGATGCTAATAGTTCATGCATGTGGAAAAGCTTGATAGAATGGAAGACAGTGGTTAGACACAAGAGAGACAGTGCAATGTGACGGACAAATAACTCTCCAAGTATCATATTGTCACCTGCGTCCCGCAAAAAAGACGAAGGCGACAGCGCATACGCGCATCTGCACCCTTTTATGCAGAATGCAACAACGAGAAAGACGAGAAAGTCTCTCGCGCGCGCGGTTAATAAAAAGATCGACCCGCTGCTGTTTTCTCAGAGTCTTCAAGTACGACCTCTGTCTTGACGTCGCGACACTGGTGGAGGTGCTGGGTACTGCAACCTGATGCATGAAAGCGTTGTTCGGGACCGTACACCCAGTCCGGAGCCTCAACATCTTGTTGCGACTCCAGTACACCGATTCAGCCGGCGCCTACTAAGCCTAAGTCCAGAACTCTTGACGGCATCTCCTGTTACCAACATGGCGGCCCCTTCAACGTCTGCGAATCTTCCTCCGGCTCAGACGACTCACCCTTACCAGGTAACTTTTGAGACTCCTCGTGTTCCCGAAGTCCTCCGTGGAGAACCGTATGAAGATGTCGAGGACTGACTCGACCAGTTCGAGCGGACCGCTGTGGTGAATCGTTGGAGCGTGCAAGAAAAACTTGGCCGTGCCTACTTCGCAAAGGAAAATAGCGCTCGCACATGGTAAGAGAACAGGGAGCCTACTTTCCAAACCTGGGACAATTTCCGCCAAAAGCTTCTCGAGACGTTCCTGAGTGCGGACTGACGGGATCTCGCACAACAGATGATTGAAGCCCGCATGCAAAAGCCGAACGAAAGCGTTGCCATGTTCGCTGAGGATATGGCCCGTCTATTTCGCTGCGCTGACCCTGACATGCCCGAGGCAAGGAAAGTTCGTCACCTGATGCGGGGAGTTAAGGAACCCCTTTTCGCCAGCCCTGTACGAAATCCGCCAACAACGGTGGACGAATTAATCAAAGAGGCGACTGTCATTGAGCCAGCGCTCGGGCAACGATGCCGCCACTTTGACCGCCTGCCCGACCAAACGCCTGTTGGTGCCGCCGCTCAAAACCCTGCCGTTTCCGAAAACTTTTTACGGCAAATGATTCGACAAATCCTGCGGGAAGAGCTGCGGGCCCTCGGCCTTCCGTCTACCGATCCCCCAGTTGCTTCTGTTGCAGAAATCGTGTGCCAGGAACTACGGCAAGCCTTTCCATCACTGGCACCACCACCCGAACCACGTCCACTGACCTATGCCGATGCCGTCCGCCGTCATCCGCCTGCCCCAGCAGAAGCACCCTTTCAGCCACGGCTTGTTACCTTGCTGTGGTGGCAGCGGGAACCTGTGCGGCGACCACCAGTACGTTGGACCGACTTGTGGCGCACTGCCGACCGTTGACCCCTTTGTTTCCACTGCGGCGAACCAGGCCACATCTCGCGCTACTGCTGTCATCGAGAAGCCCGGTTTGGAAACTTTTCTCGGCCCGCTTCCTTTTATTCTGAAGACCCTCGTGACCGTGGTGCTGATCACCTGCCGACCAACCAAGCGTCTTCACCAAGTTGTTGCTGGCGGTCTCCCTCACCTGCACGAGGTCAGAATTCCCCGAATCGCCAAAAATACGCTGACGCCGTCAGTAACCGCTCCCCAAGCCCGTGCCAGGAAAACTAACTGCTGCGACCTCCGGGGGCAAGGTTGCCAATCGCCGAGACGCCAAAAAGACCCCCTTGCCTCTACACAAAGACGACGACAACCACGAGTACTAATGCCAATGAATTTGTACGTGCTGACCTCAGCGTTATTATAGACGGACACCACGTAACAGCACTGGTTGACACTGGTGCTGACTTCTCTATTATGCGACAAGAGCTCGCCGACCGCCTTAAGAAGGTTTAGACGCCGTGGAGTGGGCCGAGCATAAGGAGTGGGCAGCTAATGACGCCAACCGGTAAATGCACCGCTCGGCTCGTAATCGATGATTCGAACTTCGTCGCCACTTTTGTCATTTTACCGGACTGTTGTAAAGAGTTGATTTTGGGTATGGATTTACTGCGAGAGTACGGTACTGTCATCAACATTCCAGAACGTATCGTCACCTTTTCCACTCATCCTTACGTCGACGCCACCACTGAAGAACAACTGCAACGTTTACGTGTAGCCGATGATGTGATGCTCCTGCCGAGATCTTGCTGCCTTGTGGTGGCGTTATGTGAACGGCCGTGCCGTAATGAGGTGATAGCGGAGTGAATAGACCCGCTATTGCTTACGCAAGGTGTTTCAATAGCGAGAGGGGTTCTGGCACTAACTGATGGGCGGGCAGGAGTGCTCATCACCAACTTCAGCAACGAGTGTCGTCACATCCAGAAGGGCACCGCGATTGCCTACTACGACGACGTGGACCAAGCCAGAGATTGCTTCACTTTGCAACCGGACCAGGCGACCATCCCAGCCTCGACACCTTTGTCTGTCAACATTTGATCAACCCTGTCAGTCTCGGATAAACAGCGCCTACTAGAGCTGATACACCAGTTCAAAAATTGTTTTTCGTGCACGTCGAAAGTCAAGCAAACACTACTGACCCGGCACCGAATCATCGTTGAAGAAAATACGAGACCGATCCGTCAAAACCCATACCGTGTGGCTCCGAAAGAACGTGAGGAGATCCAAAAGCAAGTTCAGAAGATGCTCCAAGATGACGTAATACAGCCTTCCAAGAGTCCCTGGGCATCTCCCGTGGTATTGGTTAAAAAGAAAGACGGCAGCTTGCGTTTCTGTATAGATTACCGCAAGTTAAAGTAAGTAACGAAGAAAGACGTCTACCCACTGCCACGCTTAGATGACTCTCTTGATCGGCTGCGGCATGCAAGCTATTTCTCATCGATGGACCTGCGAAGTGGCTATTGGCAAATAGAGGTCGACGAGAGAGACCGTGAGAAAACTGCTTTCGTGACGCCCGACGGTCTTTATGAATTTAAAGTGCTTCCATTCGGGTTATGCTCAGCGCCAGCCATTTTTCAGCGTTTAATGGACACTGTACTATCAGGACTGAAGTGGCAGACATGCTTGGTCGTCCTAGACGATGTTATTGTCTTCTCAGCTACATTCGAGGAACACCTAAGTCGATTATTCGCAGTTCTACAAGCTATATGTTCGTTAGGCCTGACTTTAAAGCCAGAGAAGTGCCATTTCGGTTTCAGCGAACTTTGCTTCTTAGGCCACGTGGTCAGCCACGAAGGTGTTCGACCTGACCCGGGCAAAATCGACGCTGTCGCAAAGTTTCCCGCACCGCATGATAAAAGAGCAGTGAGACGCTTCTTAGGCTTCTGCGCTTATTACCGACGATTCATCGCCAACTTTCCGTCTATTGCGGCGCCTTTGACTTGGCTCACTCGAGAGGATGTCCCCTTTCTTTGGAGCGAAAAGGAACAAACAGCGTTCAACGAATTACGCTAACGCCTCCAAACACCTCCGGTTCTTGCGCACTTTGATCAGGAAGCGCCAACAGCACTTCACACCGACGCAAGCAATGTAGGCCTGGGCGCGGTACTGATAATATGGCAAGATAACTCCGAGAAAGTGATAGTCTATGCCAGCAGAGCTCTCTCTTGCACGGAAGAGAACTACTCGACTACCGAGAAAGAGTGCCTCGCCGTGGTTTGGGCGGTTCTCAAATTTAGACCGTATCTGTACGGCCGCTCATTCAAGGTCATCAGTGATCACCACTCGCTTTGCTGGCTCACTAACTTGAAAGACCCATCCGGCCGTTTAGCACGCTAGAGCCTTCGGCTTCGGAAGTTTGATATGACCATTATTTATAAATCAGGGAAGAAGCACACCGACGCAGACTGTCTCTCGCGGTCACCCGTCGAGCCTGCCGCTATTAATGACAAGTCTATGGATGCCGCATTCTTGAGAGTCATCATTGCGGCCACTATTTCTCAAGAGCAGCGCAGTGACCCTGACCTGCTTTCGCTTATCGATTTATTAGAAGGACGACGGGAAGACGTGCCGCGAGTTTTCGCGAGAGGAGTGCCATCTTTTTGTTTAAGGAATGCCGTCCTATACAAGAAAAACTTTTCTCCCACCGGCAGCCCATACTTGCTCGTCGTCCCTGCATCACTGCGAAAAGAAATTCTGGAAGCCTGCCATGATGAAGTCACCTCCGGTCATCTCGGTTACACTCGAACATTGTCCCGTCTGCAAAACAGTTACTACTGGCCGAACCTACCTGCTGCTGTGAAACATCACGTCCAAACATGTGCCGACTGTCAAAGACGCAAAGCACCACTCGGCAGGCTTATTACATTCTGTTCAAGTACCAGCAAAGCTATTCACCCAAATCGGAATGGATTTCCTGGGCCCATTCCCAACTTCTACCACAGAGAACAGATGGATCATTTTCGCCACCGATTACTTGTCTCGCTACGCAGAAACTAAAGCCATGCCGAGGGCCACAGCAGCAGAAGCGGCTCATTTCTTCATAGAAAACGTCGTCCTTCGGCACGGTGCTCCAACAGTTCTCATCACGGATAGAGGAACTGCGTTCGTTGCAGAACTTTTGGAGTCGGTTCTCAAGCTCAGTGGTACAGCTCACTGGAGAACAACGGTGTACCACCCACAAACGAACGGACTAACAGAGCGGCTTAATAAGACCCTCGCAGAGATGCTCTGCATGTATGTCAACACAGAACACAAGAACTGGGACGAAATCTTGCCTTATGTGACCTTCGCCTATAATACTGCCCGGCAGGAAACTACCGGAATGACGCCGTTTAGTTTAATACACGGGCGCGAAGTCACTACAACGTTGGACGCTATGCTGCCGCACGAGTGTGACGACACTCACGCTGACGCCGAAGAATTTGGTCAGCGCGCCGAAGAAGCCCGACAGCTAGCCCGCGTGCGTATTTGTCACCAGCAACACAAAGATGCTAAACGGTATGACCTACGACATAAATTGGTAAGCTACAAACCAGGCGACAAGGTATGGGTCTGGATCCCAATACGTCGACGCGGACTTTCAGAAAAGCTATTACGACGATACTTCGGCCCATATCGAGTCACCCGACGATTGAACGATATCAACTACGAAGTTATTCCCGACGGCGATTGCAGTTCCAGTCGCCGAAACTGCTCACCTGAAATCCTGCGTGTCATTCGGATGAAACCCTACTTGTCCAGCTAACTCTCATTTGTCCTGTGGGTGCCGGTGCATATGTGCATTTTCATAAGTAGAGTGCCTTGGCTGCGCATCGGGACGATGCCATTTTTGGAGGGAGGCAAATCTCACGTGCGTCCCGCGAAAAAGACGAAGGCGACAGCGCATACGCGCATCTGCACGCTTTTATGCAGAACGCAACAATGAGAAAGACGAGGAACTCTCTCTCACGCGCGGTTAATAAAAAGACCGACCCGCTGCTGTTTTCTCAGAGTCTTCAAGTACGACCTCTGTCTTGACGTCGCGACAATATTTTTTAACATTGTTGTCCAGAAGCTAAACCATGCTGGCACAGAGCACCTTGCCTAGCTGTTTACGTCCCACATGAAGCCATTGAATAAGTCTGTCAAAGAAGGTGCTTTGTGTGACTTACAGTTGTGCAAAGAGAATTGACTGTCAATAAGAGCGAGGTACATTGGTTGAGGTGCTGACCATATTTTGTACATATCATTGAATTATGAATTTCGTTGCTTATGGTAACTCAAACCTGGACATGACGGAATATTGGTTTTAATGAATTAAATAAAAAATAGTTGAAGTAAATGAAAAATAGTTTTGCTATAGGATATAGTGTTAGAAATTTACCTTTATAAGAAATATTCGGATATAATGAACCCATTTTTTTTGTAAGATGCAACTTTGTTATAATGAGGTGTGAGTGTGTTTAGAAAAAAAAAGACAAACAGAACAAGGCAATACGGCAGCGTTTGATCTTTAGGTGCTGATGCTGCTGCGAGAAGACTTTGCAGCTGTTCAGGAGGCAGAGCAAGTTGTCAAGCTTGATCCCTTGTGGTGGGTCGCACACCAGACCCTTGGGCGAGCGCAGCTGCAGTTGGGCGAGATTCAAATGGCAAGATTGGTTTTTTGCTTGTATCGCCTTCTTTTTTTTTTTTGAATAATAGCCTCCAGCTTTTTCGGGCTCCACTGATGAAGAACTGTCTGTGAATGCTTAAAAGTTGCACAGCATCATTTCGAGGTACTCAGTCTTCTATTTCAACAAAAAGAATCTCTTATAATGTGTATCTGTATATTTTATACTAATTATATTCAGCCAAATTTTAATTAAATATGCAGTTAGCTTGAAGAGATTCACATTCTGTTTTTACACGTACAGAATCAAAACTTGGGCTGGGTACATTGTGCAATTTTTTTTCAGTTATATTTATTTTGAGTAAAGAAAAAATGATAATGTTTATGTGGCTTGTGAAAAGCAGCACGTTTGAGTGAATCGCTGAACGTGGTAGTGCCTTCAGAAATGTGATCATGTATAGACTGCGAAATTCAGTTAACTAAAGGCACATTTATTACACTGGTTCAATTAATCCAAACCTCAATGTATCATGCTCTTTTTTAGCTGCTAGTTGATGCAGCTAGCAAGTACAAGCATGCAAACAAAGAGTGTTGAAGGGTTAATGCTTGTATGTGTTGTGTATGGCCCTATAGATACACGAGTGAGCACATACCATAGAGCGAGACTTCAAACTTGTGCGAGGGCACATAGCTTCTAGGTTTGTACGTATGAATCAGTTCTATGAAGGCTAGAGGGACCTGTCTCAGTACTACATGAAGCCAAGAAAAAACATGGGGTGGATGGTATTTGTAGAATTTTCAATGTTCAGGTGTAGTAATTGTGTAGTAAAGGAAACTGAAGGTTCACGCAAATGAACGTACCAACAATGGACTCGGAACACCACCTTTACAATTGGCAAAGCTTTTGGGCTCGGTTCTCTTCCTTCTCTCATTAATTTAATAGGCACCCAAAAATAGCATGCTCAATGAGAAAGAAAGATGTAAATTGAAGTGTGCATAATTTACAGTAATGTGGCATTGTGTCACGAATTTTCGTGAAGGAAAATATTACGTGATTAGTGTTATGTGAAAGGTGTTGCAGGCGCGAACTGTTTTACCTCTAGGTGTGCTGAGCAACACTTCTCCGCTGGCAGCAACTGACAGAACACCGCTTGTGGTTTCAGCCATAACTAATTTAGCATATTGGCAGCACATAGGTGTACAGATGACATGCAACATGAGATAACTTCGTTTTTTCAAAAGGACACCGGCACAAAATTATTGGCATCACATTTTTTTGGCTGCAATGTGTTGCTGGGATCTGTTATTCATAACTCAACACATCGTTTGCTACAGCACACGACAGATAATTAATTCATAGGCTCCTCATTACCGACCAGTCTCAGTTCTGGTTTGGGAGAGAGCTCCAAAAACGACAAGCCACTGGGTGCAACTATTGCCACTTAGAGAGTGCAAGGTTTGATCACATCAGTACACACAACTATGACACACTTTCACACAGTCTGCACCAAGAAGTCTTTTCGAACAGGAAACGGGACAGCAGTGTTGCCAAACACAAAACTTTCAACATGTGTGTCGCGGTCACGGACTCCAAGTAGCCACTGAGTGGTAGTGTGCTGGAGTGAATGCGGCGAAAGAAAAATAGTGGCTGTGATGTCATTGTAACTTGTATTGACTGCAGTGTGGTAACGTGAGGGAGGTACGTAGGGGGGTCACTTTTGAAGTTGTAAATACCGCATGCATGCAAACTTCAGTATTCATGTAAAATACCTTCAAAGCTACATTCACTATTGACGTTCGGTAGAGGATATATGCATGCTCACGGAAATCAAACCGGCAGGCTATTTTGACCCCGAGCTTTGTATTATTACCCCTTCATGTTGTAGTCAAGTTTGTGAAGTGAATCAGGCAGTGTTTTTATAGATGTCGCAGAGCAGAAATCGGTGCTCTGTAAAGCAGTGATACTTTTGCGATTGTGGCACTTGTGTCGTTCTTATAGTATTCCTCTTGCCAACTGTGAGCATTAGGTTTACGGTTTGTATGAAGTTATGGACTATACAAGGAGACTATTCTTTAGTTTAAATGTTTCCTACTTACTAGGAGCGCAATAACGTTTGGTCATCCCTAGGCACTGCGAAGTTTCTGCTCTGCGGTCCACCTCAATCCCGCGGACGAAGAGCTTCGTACGGAGGACCTCCTTTACACTTCGCAGCTTCTGAGAAAGAAACTGGTTGCAGAAGAGACTGCGAAGGAGACCCCAGTCTGCTTTGACGAAGATGGCAACGTAGTCGAGGTGCAAGAAACCGAAACTCCTAAACCCGAACTCGTTCGTTGTCGAGAGATCAGGTGACAGAAGTGTACAGGTCCAGAGGGCGCTGGATCTGCGTTGTGAGAAGGACGGCAGGTGCACAAGGTGTGGTGTTTTCTTAATGAAGCCGGTGTGCTTTGAGGACTCAGTCTGAGAGAAAAGAGCAGAGTCGCCATGCTTTCGGCTTGGACTTTCAACTTGGTGCATTGTGGAGTTTGCAGAAAGTGTTGCATGTTCGTACCTGTAGCAGTGAGGTACTGATGTACCATGCTGGGACTATTCACCTGCAACTGTCTCGAAAGACGATCCTTCGGTTAATAATGAAATTCTTGTTCATGCTTGGTGTTGTGCTCTTCATTCCGCATTCATTGTCATACTTTTGTGAAGGTTTAGTTATACTGGTGGTAGTTGTCACAAGTGGTGGCAGTAACTTCACTCAAACCTCATAAGAAATCTGTATCTTAATGAATATAAGTTCGTTATATCGGAAAACTAGTCATGTAGGTTTATTTTTACCACTATATTTATTGCAACAATATTTTTCATTAATTTTGTTATAACCGATATTTCATTATATCCGGTTTCATTATAACGAGGTTTGAGTTATATCATTAGTATGACCTGTTGAAGCACTGCCGCTAAGCAACGTGTACTAGCGGCTAACCAAATGGCCATGACATATCTTGTCTACTAAGAGAAAAGGAGTAGCCGGTGCCACCATAATGGCACCAACGTCTTCGATTTCATCATTTTAATAAAAAAGATAAAGGACACATACCTTTGCAACAACACTGTGTAACAGCAATTTGTTTGCTTGAATCTACAATGAAGCTTCAGTTTTGCTAGCTTTGTTATACTCTTGGGTTGATGAAAACCTTTTCATTTAAGAAGCGATACTTCGCATTGTGAGCTTCTGCAAAAGTGGTTAGATTGGTGAGTTTGTGCATAGCAAACTAGATCAATTAGCATAAAATGACCTTGGTATCTAGGAGGAAAGGTGTTGGCTGGTGCTAGAAGGACAACAGAATAAATTACTCCAAGTAGCTGTATTCGTGGAGAAACACGCAAGTTCATACGAGCTAAATGAGACGTTCATTGTGCCTCTAACTGGCTTGTACGATAAAAGCACTCGGCAAAATCAATGCTTCGACATATTTAATCTGATTTGCTTCTACACTTAGCATTCTGGTTTTGAGCAAGAGGATTTTTTTTCACATTGCTACAATGACCCTTCTCAATAGGTCTTCCAGGAGGAAGCAGACCTCGTGCAATACAGTCATGTCGCAATTTTGATTCCTCCATCTTGACAAAGGGAGAGAAAGAAAACGAATGAAACAAAAGCTTTTCTAAAGTAGCGACAAATCTCAACAACCTGTTATTCGGACAATCTGGAAGCAGTTGTCATCACAAATTACACATTTCCTAAACTTCTGTAGCAATTTGCATGAAACAGATGCCCTAAAATGGACGATGCAATTGAAGCAAGAAAAGACAGAAAGCTTACGCTGGTTTACGACACTAATTTGTTTGGCAGCACAATGTAGACCAACAGCAGCAACTCCTACAGGACCTGCTGCAAGTTTGCTCATTTTCTGCACCACAGACAGCACACACACGAACACTTCCAGGGTTGCTGCTTCAATTCAACCACTGAATTTTGTGCAAACAAAAGTTGATAACAACAAAATAAGACCTCTTCATTGCTTTCCAGCAGTTTCAGTGACCAGGGCTACCAACATGGCTTACGTGTACAGTGCAGAGTGTCTTTTAAAGGAACCGACAACCGATTTTTGTCGGCCCCTTTTTTATGACGCGACAGAAAGCTCACCCTTTGTAGTGTTTGTGGGTGCATTAGTTAAAGCCAAAAGCACTTAGTTATTTTACAATTACTGTTTTTCAATCTCAAAGGCTCTTAACAGACCTTTCCACCACCTATACTGATAATTGATTGCAGTGCTGCTAGTCCTTCTCGCCATGTGTAGAAACTGTTGTCATTTTGCTTTCACAGGAGTTCCTCTTACTATGCATAACCACCAATATTTTGAGGTTGTCAAATATGTTTGAAAATAAGCTGTTGCAATGAGATGACGAGGCATTATACAACTTTCCTGTATTTGTACTGCGTTCTACGCGCTCGCACCCAAGCTTTGCCTGTGTCATGGATGGCTTGTCCTGGCATTGCTACTCTTGTCACGCGAGCCAAGCCGAGTCACAAAAAATGTCACTACGCATATGCACGGACGCGCCGAGTAGCGGCGCGCATTGTTTCTGAGACGAAGTGTAGGTGGCAAAACTATGTCGCTCCAAAATCTTAATGACTTAAAAACTGCACACATGGTTACATGAGCACCCTGAAAAGTTGCTCAATGTGCACTGACAAAACATGGGATCATTACATCATGCAAAGGTAACACCACTAACGGAGGCCTATATGTTCATTTTTATGGAGTAATACCTTTTAGTATAAAAGAAACAAATAATATTTCAGTACTAACAACAAAAAAATCGTCGAACACGTACAGCAATCGACGGTTTCGTGGGTGGGTACTTTGGATCGTTCACGCGTTTGCTGGCAGCGCCACAGGTCAATTTTTGCTACTTTGAATGAACAAATAAAATATACATTTACATCTCGCACATACAAAAAACAGGGTTGGTTTGAGTCAACCTAGAACAATTTTTACATCTACAGAGTCATCTCATTTCATGTTCTGGACTGTTGCCAGCCCCTCTTAAGATCTAATAGTGAAACTCTTGTGGTGTGGCTATTAACCTTGAATGGGAATGACTGGTAATAAACAGACCTGTCTAATCTTCATTTCCTTTACTACCAAAATTTTGGAGGCAGTGTTATATTTCACCTGTGGAGCTTTTCAAGCAATTATTTTTTTTTTCAAGATACACTTGGGATCACTGCAAATATGTAACATTTGTAACGCAATGTTCTGCTGAAAGTGATCAACTTTAGAGGTCTTGAGAGTGGTCTAAGCCAAAGTCTACTCAAGTCCACGTAGCTACACATTGAGCCTACACTGTCTGAACAGCTTTACACATCAAACTTGTAGTGTCCTCTGGTAACTTTCATAGCAAACTATATGCCACACAGCTTGCTCAGAAGTGCACGTGACACCTGTCGTCTAACCATACTTTGTCCAGCCTTGACATCAGAGAGTTTTATTTTGTCCATGTAACTTGTCACCATTTAAAGGTCTCTTCACAAGATGCAGTGACATGGGCAACACTGCAGGCAGTGCTGCTTTGCGAAGTCAGACTTACATACTACCTCCTGCAGCAAATATCTAGGCAACGGTAAAATCACTGATGCTCCCACTGTGACTGTACTTTTTCTTAGTTCTCTTCATTAAGAACTCTCGTGCTAAGACAAGCATTGTGGTTGAACAGAACACCATGAAGTGGTGCTACCAACCCTGCTTTTGCCTACCTGTGCTTCCAGTGCAGTCAAATTTCATAATCAGTAACACTGTAAACTGGCTGAAGCTCTCTACTAGCAGTGTACCATCGTCAAAATTAATGCACTAGACAGAAAACATGCCAAAAAATTGTGCAGCAAATGTGCTATCACATTTCACATGGCGTTGCAAGACATCTCAAGACGTTTTGCAGAGCCCGCGTACAGAGTGCTTAATGGCAGTCACTGGGCAATTCAAGCAGGCATGATTCACGTGTCTTCAATGTCCTGCTGAGGGAGGTGTCGCAAAACAGACAGAGCGCACAGTCTCTGGAGGTCACTTGACGACGTTATGCGCATCATTTCGATCACAGCAGATGGGTGGCAATGTTTGAGATGACAAATTCGTTCCCTTGACGAACACTTTGCACAAAAATGACCACATTTTGTACCATTTCACACTTTTTTGCCTAGTCAGAGATGTATGAAACAGAACATGACGTGCTGAAGTTCCATGCTTTTTGTGCCACTAGGCCATTTGAAATATCTAATTTAAGAAAAGAGTACTACAGCAGTATTCAATTCCTTTTCCCTCCAGCATTACTTGCAAGGAAAAAGGAAATTACGATATGATTTATCATATCAGATAGTTTAAGATGAAGATAGCTGAAGGGCAAGTTTGAATAGCAGTGAGAAATATTTTCCTCGGGAGTGTAGGAGTCGTATATGCTCCTGCACCACGTATGTTGTATTAGTGAAGATGGCAAAAAAGCACTAATCCTTCAATCACTCTCATACCTCACACCTTGAGCTAGTCGTGAGTAGAATGTTTGTTATTCAGGCGATATTAGGGGCTCTAAAATTATCCAAGCTTGATGTACTTGGATCACTGCATTTCATTGAGTGAGCACTCCACCATATGAACAAAGGGGACGCGGTCAGCGAATTTAAAGTAGTGCCCTTCTGATCAGTAATAACTGAGTTGTGCTGGAACGTATATGGTAGCCAGAGATGCGGCAGAGCCTAAACTACTCATGAAGGAAGGAAGAAAAATAACTATTTCGTCCTACGAGGCCCATATCTCTCTCAACTGTTCGTAACGGTACATGCTTTGCGGGGCAATGAAAAATATTTTCGAGCGACTTAAAAATGTAAGACGCCGTCTTCTGTGTATCCAGACCGTGTATAAGATGTAGAATACATACTGCTATATCCCGTTTCCACTGCGGCAATGTCTTCCTTTTCAACTCAAACATTTGCTACATTGATCTTGGGTAGAAATATTGTGCGCTCGCGTGCTAGAAAAGCACATGTGCGTAGTCGTTTCAAAGTGAGTATTGGAGACCAACAACCAAGCCCTGTAAGCTCTGCAAATAAGACGCCTTGTGATGGCCTGTCAAAAGCTAATGGAGATGCCAATGGGTGTCAGTAGTGAAAACGGAAGCAAAATAAATGTCACATCAAAGGTACATGGTCACTGACTGTTCTGGGCAAAACTTCCTCGTCATCTAACCTAATGCGATCTCATAATTCTTTCTGAATTAAGAGAAAGTGTTGCTGGAACATTGCCCTGTAGAAGTTTTAACGGAAGTGTAATATCCCGCGTTATGCTCAAAATGAGCTTTCTATAAGGGTCACAATGCTAAGGATATGTTAAATCTCTAACAGTTTCATCAAAATGCAAAAAATTGTCACTACACCTTTTATTCACCGGTCATTTCTTGCATATTTTATGTTTCATCTATCAAACAACACTGGCCGTGATACTATATCAGTATCAGAGAAATGACGGTTTTTTGGGAGAACAACTTCCTGGGATCTTTCCAAAACTTGATGTACGCTGAGTGATCGAGCAGTTGCTCTTTTGTCACTAGAGAGGGCTGACTAGACAGTAGATCTGCAACTACGCCCCTGAAAACTTGTAACTTCACTCTGCTATACCTCTAATGGTAGCAGGCCCGAGTGCTGCATTAGTGGTGTGTTGTTACTGCATTATGTGCTATCATTTTCCAGATATTGAGAAAGATCTGTTGAGACCACGTTGATGCACACACCTGGCGAGTGGAGATCGCTTGGTTCACCGGCTTACACAACAATGACATTTCAATCATGTGCATTGCTTACGTTTTGCTACTTCACCCATTGTAGGCAAACATTCTGCAAACTCGACTTCTTGTTACGCATCTCCGTGACAAAACTGAACTGACAACCTTGAAACAGAGTTTCAAGATTGACGGAGCCTATATATCTAGAATAGCTGAAATAAGGTCTTGTAGCATTTAAAACTTGGAAACATAACTGTCTCGCTGGGTGCCCTCCTTACCAGATGAACCACCACTGAACTCGCGACCGTGTCAGATTTAGCCGAGCAATGCATTCACACCGTCAGTTCAAAATTCTAGATCTAGTTCAGTGACAATCCTCCCCAAGGACCATGTGCTTCAGAACCGTGAAAGAACGTCTAGTCATAGACTTGAAACATGCATTGTACCAGACTGAAATGCACACGTTTGTCGCGACATCTCACAATAACAAGCGCACAAAAGTCGTGCAGCTTGCCACACTTACATTACGACAGATCTTGTGCGGTCAAAATTCAATAAAAGTCGGTGTTTCTTCAACAACAATATAAGCATGCAATATATTCAGTTATCAGTCTTTCACATGTCCATTAGTCGAGTCAGCTTGCATCTGGTATTAACAAAAAGCACAATAGCGTGCACAATTTCCAAACTTTTCAAGAAGCAAGCATCCATATGTAAATGCATCATGACAGTACCATCAAATAAAGCTCAGTTCTTACGTCAAAAAGGGTATTCTATGCCGCTCCGCATAAAAAGATGCTCACTAGACGGCACAGCACTTAAACTTCACAGTTGACACCTTGCGTCACTGTTGTGGTCTGTTGGCAAGGAGGTCGCAACTTGGCTAGACATAGAACAGAGACGAGACAAGTCATTACATAATCACTCAAGCCGAAAAACTGGCCATGTGCAGTTGGTGACGTTCCACTCTGCCAGTGACACCTGACGCGTGGCACTTTCCGATCAACACAGTAATGGGGATCGACAGAGTCGAAACGAGCATCCGGCGCAACCAAACTCTAGACCCAGCCGCCGAGAAAAAGAAAGGATGAAAAAAAAAAACGGGAAGAAATCGCGCTACTTCGACGTGACTCGTCGCTTTTCCTGCATCTTTGCTGCGGCTTTCTTCTTCATTATTTGCAGCCGCTTGTCCGCAGACATAAGTAGAGATGAGGATGCCGACTTCCCATTGCCGCCCGCGGTGCTCACAGGGACGAGTGTCGGCGGCGATGGGCCGGAGGAGCTCGATGATGAGGAACTGCCGTTGCCCCCGTTGTTTCCTCGGGAGGATCCGGCGGAACAGGAAGAGCCAGACTTTATGGCGGTGGCGGCTGCGGCTAGGCTTGAGAGATTCTGGAATGCGGTGGAGGGCAGCGGCTTCTGTGGCTGTGCGGCAGAACCCATCGGCTTCAGTGGCTTCGGCTTGCTCAGGTTTGCGGCAAGACCCGCCAGTCCGATGGGCTTGTTTGGGCCGGCGGAGGAAGACAGTGCAGGAACCTGGATGCCGAAGAATGGTGGGAATCAAGTTGGTGATGTGTGAGTGCAAAGTCAGACCATTTAGTCAGGCACTCAACATTTCCACAAACAGATGCAGCTGCAGAATCACAGCAAGACGGGTGACACAAGGCAACATCTTAGCAGCACTCACTTTTAGACTAGTTGGTGCATGTTTTGTATTGAAACTAAACTGCACGCCAAAAGCATAAACATACAAAAACACAAATGAACATATACGCAGGACAGGCGCTCTCCTCTGTTTGTTCATACTGTCAGTGTGTTTGTGTTCCTGTGTGTTTATGTTTTTGGCATCAAGTTTACTATCAATACAAAGCACATATTTGTGATTCAATTTCACTCATTTCCCAAATGCTTTTCTCTAGCTGCTCTCCATTGCGAATTGGGATTACAAACTGGAAGTTGCTAGGTGCTGTCTGGCAAGGGTTTTGCTGAAATAACTTTTCAGTAGGTCGTTCAGTTGTTATCCTTGGTTTTTTACATCTTCAAAATACGATATAACTATGAGAGATGATGATTATAAAAACTCCAGGTGGCTGAAACTTCAGAAGCCCTCCACTATGGCGTCTCGTAATCATATTGCTATGTCCAGTGCATGGAGACGAAGAAGAAAAGTATATAGACTGGCGCGAGCTAATCACTGTGGCTGGTCTCATGGCGATAGGCAGGACGTGCATGGAAGTGACCAGAGAAGGCTTGTGCAGGAGGACCCCAGCGACTTCTGCAATGGCGAGAAATGTACCCGATTCGGTGACACGAGAAGAAGATCGGCTTGTCATTATGTGTTCGCCACGCGGACGGATTACGGAACGTTGTGGCAGAGCCGGTCGGAAAGGGGCGTGCAGGCATGTATTGGGGCTGGAAGTCGGTGCGGGGAGGGGGTGAAATAGAGTGAATTCCCAGGCTGGCGATTTCCTGCCGGACAACTGCTTGAATGAGGCGCAACGTAATTGTAGGAGAGGGATCAGGGGACGTTGGTCCCACTGATCCCTCTCCTACATCTTGCTTTGTATCGATATGTATGATATTAGCTGGAGCAGTGCCAGCCAATATCATAATTTTGGGATGTGAAACACCACAAATTATTAAATGTAAAGCGGCTTATGGAGGAGTTTAGTGCGGTGGTGTGCTGCATAACTGCCCTCACTGCGTATGCGCGTCCCCTTCTCCTCCTACGCTCCCCCTCTCCCGCTTTGCAACGGCTACAACTGCTAGTCTAAGCTTGCTTCCCCTCTCTACCCTCTGGGCATCCCTCCCCGCGGTGTTTACAGCTCCGCCGAGTATGCGCGCCTCCTCCCCTCCTCTCCTATGCTTCCCTCTCTCTCGCCTGGCGACGCCGACGCAGCTAGAGTCTGCTAGCACGTTTCTTGATTGAAAAGCACTGACTGCTTGCGCTGCACAACTGTTCACTGGCTATCCCAATATATATAGGCACTCGATCTTTACCTCTAAAATAGTGCCGATGGGAGATTTCTACTGTCTGTTGTTGAACAATAAAAATTCGCAGCGTACACATTAACTAGAAGCGTCTCATTGCCCATTAGCAGCGATTGGCATGTTTCAGTAGAAAAACTGGTCCACCACAGTGTGCTTCGCGCCTCCCGAGGTTACTCTCCTGCGCAATGCTGCGATTAGCGCCAGCGTCAACGCTGTCGCCAGTGTAAGCATTAGCGCCCACTGTTTCGCATCTACAAATGGTTCCCTTCAGAGGGGGATGGTCTAATTTTTTTTATTATTGTCTATTCCAAGTGCTATAGGCCAGAGCCTTTAACTATTCCAATGCTCAAAAGTGTGGCCTTCTCTGAGCGTTTGTGCAACAGCTGTTTATTGGTAGGCGTTAGGTTATAGATCTGTTAGCGATAGCTCACCTTCAACTCGGCACGCTTGAATGGCTGAGACGTCAGTGGCGGAGGCGTGTCCGGTTTGCTCGGTGGTGTCAATTCTCGTGGAACACCAAAGGGCACCTTTGATGGTGGCTTGGGAGGCTTAATGGTCTGGAGGGAGCACATGTATTAATAAAAATACATCTAAACAACAATAAAAAATAAAAACGGAGAGATGTGTTTCTAGTTTGCCAGACTTTCTGTAAAACAGATGAAATATTAAGGTGTACCACACAAGTAGCTCCATGAAAAATATCTTGAAGGGCAAATAACCAGAGCAGATTCGGAGCACAAAAATTGCTTAATTAACTCCCTAACTGATTTGGACGAGTAGAACTTTACCTAGTGGAATAAGTACTCCCCTCTAGCGTTCAGGCATAAAGGCACGCATTTATGGCTTATATTGCGTGTCATCCATTAGATCGCAGCATTTGCTCGAGAATTTAGTTTTCTCCTCCGGCAGGAGCATTGTTTTTTGTCGGAAAGACAGTGTGCGGTGGCGGCGACCCATCGATAGCTGGCCCATAAATACGAGAAAGAAGCTATTCACTTTGATCAGGATGATTTGAGTACAGATATTTATCTTGTGTCCGAAGTGAAGACAGCAATGACGGTCAATTGAGTAGCTCCGCCGGTAATGACGAAGACAGCTCGGACGGGAACATTGCGAAGGCCTACCAGTGAAGCCGCTTTGCGTTTTTCCGTGTTTTGAAATTTTCCACGCAGCCCCGAAGCTTCTCGAGTGAAATACCCCAAGGGTTGTTAGCCTACTCAAGTGAAGAAAGATGTGGCATCTGTAACTGTTTGGCTTATAAGGTTTTCAAATTTTATTAGCAGCGGGTAGCTGGTATCTTATCTATTGTTCCGAAATACTAGACTTTATTCTGTTGGTATGACTAAGTGTTTGGTAAATATTTTTTCAACATTGACTCGCTGCTTTTCAGTACAATCAGATTTGAAATCAGCATTTAAAAAAATAAGCACTTTTTGACCGGAAATTTTCAAAAGCAAAAAAAAAACAGGTAAAAGGTTAAAGCTAAAAAGGTGTACCACAATTTTTGGTACTGGGTAAAGGAACAAAATTTGCTGTAAAGAAGGAACTAGTGGGGAAGGACGTGCTTCAAGTCTAACTTTTCCTTCAATAAAGCTTTGTTTTGTGCTACTGCAAAAAAAAAAAAAAAAAAGGCCGTCATTGTAAGCACAGAATTTGACCCTGTGTTATGGGTGAAAACGAAAATTTCCTGGCCACTATAACAACACACTAGGATTACATACAGCTTATTCGATGTTACGTCATTATACTACAATTGGTCACTTTGGCGCTATGTCTTTCCATGTGGGCATTTGTATTCACTTTGTTGTGCGGCTGTGAACGTGTGCAACGTGGGCTGCACGTGTTATCGAAATTCTTAAAAGCAACTTTTATTCTCTGACCTTAACCTCTGAACAGAGGTCGCTGCTGCAGTAGCTACATTAAACAAAGCACTTGCCCCGTGGCCCTTGGACCAGTGGGTGTTGACATGGCATTCATGCCAATGCAGTATGCTCATAATTTTGTTACTATGACAACTTGCCATTTATTCTCACCATACACATATTGCGTCACTCCTTTAGAGAGGACAGAATTATAGGCCCATATACAGGCACCTAACACAATCATTTTTCACACTCCATTTCATGTCCTGGCACTCTTTTGCCATCAAATGGCCCTTGCCCTATTAAACAACATGTGTCATCGACTCTTATACACAACTTCAACTGTTTCAGTGGTGTTTCTCAACACAAAAGTGCAACAGAAGTGGAAAAACACAAAATAATTGTCAATGGCTCTAGTAATTTCTTTAGGCATTGCAGGTCATTCTTCTCAATTCGGGCAAACCTGCTGATGAGCAGAAAGTTGGCGTTGCTGAAACTTTACGTCAGGATCTTGCAGGAATTTTTCAAAATCATTAATGGTAGTGACTCACCATTTTCTTCATGTTCTTCGTGCACCGGGCGCAGTACCATACAAGGCGAGGGTCGTTGACATCATAGTCTGTGGCTGGCGGTCTATGGCACTCCTATATTTTTATAAAGGAACGAAACAACTGAATGTCTCTGCCTTCCCAAACCAACACAGATTCAGCTCCATAATGACTGTGATCGCCCAATACGTCAGAGCTCGCTTCCCAACATTTAAACAAGGAGGGTCCCTATTCTTTTCTTTAAGTCGCAAGGCAAGCTCCTCAGGGAAAATGTGCTATGCCCCAGTAAAATGTAGCCCTCATTCAAAAATCAAACTTGCGATTTCGCAACTGCACAAAGAACAGGGTACAAACAGTTTCTAGAGAGTTGGTCAGTTTACAAGTCTGCATGCAAACAATGCCTTGAGCTTGACTCACCTGGTGATAGAGGCAGTGGCACTCCTGGCATTCAATCAGCTGATTCTTGGCAGTTACGTCTTGTTGGCTGCAAAAGGCAAACGGAACAGGGCCTTCAAGTGAAACGCAGCATAGTGATGCCTTCAAGCTTTCTCAAAGGGGCTGCTTAATGTTCCTCCGGCACAAGGAACTTAAAGGCGCTTTAAAGGGCTCCTCTGACACTTTAAAAAAGATTGGTGCTGACTGCATAACTGGTAGCGGTGCTCGCCAGGGCTGTTGCGAGCGGAAATGGAGACGCAGGGTGCAGACCTGTGATAGGATGAATGCGACAATAAAAGCAATCGTGGCATTGTATCAAAATAGGGATTGCTATTGGATTTATTTTTTCTTTAGCACCATTTTTCACTGAACACAGAAGAGAATAAAGCTCTCTGACTTTTTCAGCTTGAAAACAGCAAAGCTCATCAAAGAATGTGCCAAATGCCACGGTGCTGGAAGAAACGCTTCGAGGACGCTCCAGGTGTCGTGGGTTGAAAAAACTTAAAAAAACAACAACAACATGCAGGAGCGGTGATATATAAACACCATCACAAAAAGAAAGAGCAGTAAAACTACAAAACATTATAGAAGCATTCGCGAGCTGCCTCGTTTCGCACGTGTCATTCCCTCTTCAAGTATCACATTATTTGTTACCGTTGCAATGGCGTCCTCAACACGTTAGACACAACGGGCATATGGCATCATGCAAGCTTTCTCTATGGTAGGGCTTTCAGTTTACTTCATTAGGCAGCTTTCCGACATCACAGGGCGAGGGAAACACGGTCAAGTGAGCGTGTGAAAATCGAGTTGACGGTAAGCATCCATTTCATTGTATTTTGATATCTCTACGCTGAATAACTTTGCACTGCATGCTTATATCGCTGCTGTTCTTGTGCAACTAGCTAGAAACGCAACTAGCTAGAAAAAACATGTAAAACAATAAGGTCGTGAAATGTGTTAGAGGGCCCCTTTAAGCCTATCAAGCCAAAGGAAATTCAGACCTCAGTAGGCCAATGAAACCAAAGGCCTCAACAACCCTGAGGTTAGGGCTCAATCGACATAGCTCAGTAGTCAAGGACTGATACTCTGTACCAATGCCTTTCCTGATGCCCATTCATGCTTTAGGGTCTGTGTTTGTGGTCATAGCTGTGGTCCATTCAAGCTATCAACTGGTGAGCGGTGGAACGAACAGCAACTTCCTCGGTTTCCGTATGGACTGTCATATCACAGCAGCTACCTTTATCATAGCAGCGACCGCAAACTGTGCTTCTATTCTCTGGATGCAGGTGTACACAGATTTTTTTATTGACTAATTGGCTGACTGATTGATTTAACAGCGAAGCAACAGACAGACTGAAAAGGAGGATTCAGGATTAATTTTGCCAGTGCTGCTTATTAATCTGAATATAAATCTACGATGTAATTTATTGCATTTTTCTTTGATCATATACGGCAGGGAACCGACAAAACCAAAAACAGAAGAGCAGCAGTGATTAGGTGCAGCGTGAAACGTACTGTTTCCTCGCGAGGTTGGCAATCGAACGGTGCCACCAAAGTGTTGTGGAAGTGCGGACACAATGCTTACCACTTCTGGTGATGTCTAGAAGACGATTGAGGAAAGAATAGAATGGCATGTTAGAATAAAGAAAAACCAAACAGCACAAAAATGTAAGCACATACACTCTCCATGCTCGTTGTAGTGCCTCTCCCTTACAAGATCTGAAATTTAGGCAAGTTTGTACGAATTCATGTAGAACAAGCAGTGCAAAAACAAGGGTGGATGTCAGCCCATTTGAAAGACGCTTCAGTGTTGTATCGAAACTACAACAAGGTGACAGGAGAAGCAGTAGAGTGTTTATATATTCAACAAAATGGCTCCACGTGTATGAGCCAAATTTCTTTGAATTTTCATCCCTGTGAATTGGCTTTTCTTACAGATAATCTGGTACCTTCTGCTTTCGTAGGATGAAGACTTGAGTTTGAACACGCATCAAACAACATGAAGCTTTTAGTTTATAGGATATTTTTTAAGAACTAAGGTGTTTTTTCATGTTGTAGTGCACACTCTATTGTTTTTAGCATCGAATGTGGCGTCCTTCTGTGATGACGTACTTTTAGGATCAGCGTGCATTGATAAAAACGGCATGGATTTCTATGAATAAACTTCAGTTTCATGTTAGCTCTTGTCTAGTATTTCTGTTCATTGTTACACTCTAAGACAAAAGAAGGTTTTTGTCCTTTCGTACTACTTTTTCAACATGAAGTCTCTCTGTATATTTGCTGGTATTATGAAGGTACCTGAAGCAAGGTGCTAGACCAGAGACGGCTTGTACAAAATGGATAAAAAGCGATTCGATGCTCACTTGCACATCACACACACTTGGCCCATGTCCACGGTGAAGTCTTCTCCATCGCTACTCGAGTCTGGAGATGAGGATGAGGCGAGACGACTCGCAGGAGAGGCAGACTGAGACGAGGCTAGCTGCGGTGACTCTGTGCGGGCACGCTTGGATTCTAACAAACCGCTCACCTGTACAAAAAAAAAAAATAGACGATGGGTTTCAGATTTGTTCGTGCATACGTGTTCACACTTGGAACACGAACATCTGATGAAAGATCAATCTGGTTGGGGAAGGTGCTTCATTAGATATGTTGTGTATTGTGTGTCGTGGGTTTTATGTAAGCTTGCCAACACACGTCCTGAGCAGAGGGATGCTATGACATACGAGAGTCGAATAAACGTAATGCTATTGAACATATATTTTGGTGTCCTTTCTCACCCTGCTCATGCATGCATATGAACTGAGCACAGCATTTTCGCAAGAACGGGACCCAAGATGCCTCCATTCTGCATAAGAAACCAATCGCTAGATGCAAGCAAGATGACTGACCATACTGGCTCCTAACTAATACAGCCACGTCTTCTATTGCCAGCTTTATAATGCCGTAGCATGTTAATTCACCGAACTGCTTGCCTCTAAGACAGGTGATGGGGTGTCTGGTTTAATGGCCGAGATGGGGAGAGGAGGAGGCTTGCACTCTAAAGGTGGTGGGTCTTTCCGCCTTGGCTCGTCAGTGGATAGGCTACGGATAGCTGACAGGGCAGGTGGGCCTCCATTGTTGCCAGCTCCGGCCTCTTGCTTGGGCGACTGCCGCCGCCCCAGTAGGTGAGCTCTGCCATCACTTTCCTGCAATTAGGGGGAAAAGGGGGCATGTCTCGGGATACGAGCATGTAGACATACTGCGATAACAAGGCAGTAGTAAAAAAGAAAAATAAAGATGCTCCTAGTGAGCATACGCGAAGCATGGAGAGAGACAGAGAGAGGACCAGAGGTTTGTTGAACCAGCACAACAAAACAAGAGATCCGACTCGTTTTCGATCTGAAACTTCTCTGCCGGGAATGTTGTGCTTGTGCATATGCCATAAGCTTGAATTGTTTACTCTGCCCTTCTGCGTGCGAGTTCTTCAGGCCCTTTTTAAATTTGTTGAAAGGGTACTCCGCATGAAAGGCAGGGAGGATAACATGTAAGCAGAATCGCTTCAGGGATGCGGAAAAGAAGAGAAATAATGTCTGCTTGCATAATACAGTTTTCTACCCAGTTTAAAAGGTTTTAAAAAACATGCATTGCCCCCGGTGCACATTTTATTTTTGTGTTCAATGATTAAACCGAACAGGTTGAGGCATGCATTAAGTACGTCTCAATCGAGCAGGCCGGGCCAGCAATTGAGAAGGTGGTGTGCAAAGGGCCAAATTACGCTATTGGGGTCTACTCTTGAAGGCGAAGCTCAAGCGTCCTTCAAGTTTCCTTAGGTTCCTGGCCCCTTCAGAAGACAATGTACTTCATTTTTACTGATTAGGAATTATGGAGGCCCTACAGTAGACGCCGTCAAAATCTATGACATCAACGCGATTGGTGCGGCACTACAAGACGATGTTGCCACCCGCACTTTCGCGTTTTGTCACTTGCCCAGTGTCGTCTCGCAGCAAGCATGGCGTTCTCAGTATCGTGAAAAAGAAATTTACTAATACGAGAAAAACCATAGACAGCCAAGGACAATACTGACCAGTTTGATTGTGGTGAGTAACGTCTTGGTGTCCCTCCCCGTAGAGGTTCCACTGGCACTCTGGCGTTGGACGAGTGTGTCTTCGATGAGCTGTCGCAGCTGTTCGGCCGAATCCTTCGCCTTCGAATGCAACAGTCGCAGGGCCTTGAGGAACAGCGGGTCCAATTCTAACTGAGCCATGGGGTTGATGGTTTCACCCAGAGAAACCAAGAGACAGCAGTGTACTCTCCTGCCTAGATGAAAGACAGACAGGCAGAGCATTAAATTGAACATGCTGTCACCATGTGCCAGCAATTTGTGGCCCCAGTTCAAGGGGCAAGGTGGGTCATACGTTCATGAGAGCTTCAATGTGTTCATTCTTCGAGTCGTGGTATTGAAACATTGCACATATGTCACATGTTCACACTGAATACGAGGTAAGTTGCTTGAAATGTGAGGGAAAGTGTCATGGAAAGCTCACAAAAATAGCTGTCTTCGACACTAAAGTGCAGGGCTACCCCTAGGGTGACAAATAGAAGAAAAAGATAATGTGCACAACACATCTTAATTGCTCCTTCCATTATATTTCAATTGTCTGGCTGATATTGAAAAATTATATATCAGGTCTATTCAACTGTTTCCGTACTTGTGTAAGTGCATAAACAAAAATTCGGGAACGCTTCAATTCGCCTTGAAGAAAGATCGCAATAGCGTAAGCGGACCTCATGCGCATCGTCTTATGATCTGCTAGACTGCTTCGGTTCTTGGTGTATACCCCAACAATCCCGTAAGGTAACCAACAAATTTGCACCTAACATTGGCCGTTTCAAAGTATCATTGAATGTCTACTGCAAGCAAAGTTGTTAAGTGCCCACTACACCATAATTATTCCTTTTGTGTATCTGCAAAGGGCCTGCTATGCCAACCTATGCAACTGCTCACTTTCTTGATAGTTCTGCTGCTGATGATGATAAATGTGTCTGAGCGCTCTGTAATGGGTGGACCTATAAAACACCCACTCGCTGTTCAGTTAACATGTTTTGATGCCTGGCACGATTTTACGCTTTGCTAAGAAAACTCCTTCCGCTGCATTACATTCATATAAGTAAACTGCTTAAACTGATTTGTTCAAACTGCTTTTTCCTAAGCAGTTTGAACAAATCTTGTGTCTCTGTGGTAGAACATTTGCTTGCCACTCAGACGGCCACGATTCATCCTCACTTGGATCTGAAAATTTTTATTATTTATTTTAGTAGCATAATTATAGATTCTTTTGTCATGGGCAACATGATGATGTTTTGCCCACAACAAATGATGCCGAAGCCGATGATGGAATTTCCTCGAAACCAGTTTTCAATGCTGTCACAGTAAATGCTCCTTGAATTTTGCCTTCATGTTCCCCCCCCAAAAAAAGAAATCACTCTATTTTTATCTTCCACTGCATCTGATCATCAAAGGTATCGGCAAGAGTGACCCTAATTGGGCAGAGAGAATCTGCCTTTCAACCTAGGCAATGTTTGTCCAAATAAACTGAATTGAATATAATTGACATGGGCCAATGTCAATTGATAGCACACTGTGAATAGGTTTCTGAAATACATAAAGAATTGATTAGACCTTATATATTCATTATCAGAATATATCATTATATATTCAATTTCATTACGAAATGGACAAATAAACAGCTGCAGTTTTTTTTTTCTGAAAGCATGCATGTGGACCAGTTACAAGGAAGAAAATCCTCCCTTCTTTTTTTTTTTTCGAACGCTTGATACAAATTATACAAAAAGAAGACGTGCCATTAAAAGATGACATCAAAATCAGCAATTAATGCCAGAAAAGTGCTGATTAACCAAGACTCTCTCAGAGAGGCGAAAATGAGAATGAATGCCACAAGGTAATGATTAATAATAATAATAATAATAATAATAATAATAATAATAATAATAATAATATCGCTTTCAGTTAATAAAAATTCAGACTTCGCAGCTGCAGGATCACCTGTGAGAATAAACAAACATCACGCTCACAAAAAAAAAAAAATTAGCGCGAAATTGGAAAAAAAAAAATCAATGTTAAAGGGCGGCCGGAGGAGCGCCGCGCTACAGTGTAGCCGCGCGAGAGAGGCGCGAGGATGGACGGATGAGAGGAGGTGAAGGACGCCATGGCTCATGGCCGCCGCCCGGCCATTGAGAAGGGGGAGAGAAAAAAAACACTGCCACAAGCCGTGACTGGTCGCACTTACGTTGCTGATGGAGAGAAACGAATTTACCGGACTTTCCTACGTTTATTCGGGGGCTCAGAGCTAGTCTGGCACCCCTGCGATACGGTTTTTTCGGCAATTTTTTGCGGAGCTCCGTCGCTTTCGACTTGTCGGCGCTTTGGCGATGCCGATTGCGGTGCGACCGCCATAAAAAAGTTGAACGGCCATGAGAAAGCCCCGCTGGGGCGCATGTTACGTTGGAATGATGCGCGTTGAAGCAATTTTGGGAGCCTGGCTAAGCTCAGTGCTTTGTTAAGCACGCAAGAGAAATTTTTACGCGGTACGAAGAAAAAGTATTTCATATAGACCTTTCAGAGAAACAATAACAGACGACTTCGTCTACATGCAAAACTCGCGTTAATTTCTTAATGTTTAGGTTATTTGCAGTTATATTAGAGTTGTATAAACTACATTATGATCTTATAGTTTACTTAGTTAATAAAAATTGTACAAGTTTGTTTGTTTTTTAGTTTTTGTTTTTTTGTCGTACGACCCTGCGGCGCCGGACGCGGTGATGGCCGATTCAACCAGCGGCGATGACGATATCTCGTCGAGTCTCGTTTTGTGCTCTCGTTCGCGTTGCCTGCTGCTGCTGCCGTTGTGGTGGTAGGCAGGTAGTGGTGGTGCTGGCCTGTGTGTGATATTTCGCTAACGCCATCGGTGAATCGGAACTCGACCCTCCTTCCCCCACCCAACGACAAGACGGCAGCGAGGAATTTTCGCTGTACTCCTCCTCACGCCACCATTCCCATGCCTCCAAAATGACTGTGGACTTCCGCGACTACTTCTGGGTACGTACTGCAGATTGCACCCAAAAAACTGGACGCGTTCGCGCAGTTGTAAGCGGGACACTTCCCCGCGATGTGTCGGTCCGATCAGCTCTGGCGATAGCGGCATCGTGTATGAAACGCCCGACGAGTCCGCATTCGCCTACGCCTAAACATTCGCCCGGCCAGCGAGTTCGGGCTGCGCGGTGACAAGCGCGGCGATTAATTTGTGTTCCTTGGCCTAGTCGCGAGCATTGGACGTTGAACAGTGGTGGTGTAGTTGCCGTGGGTACGCGCGTGACATGCTTCGGGAGCGCCGTTTGAGAAATTCATTTTTTTCTTTACTTTCAGTCGCCTCGCGTTGAGCGCCGTCGTCGATGCGTGTAGACTCATCCGCACCGCCGCGATTCGAGGAGAGGACCTTCTCGACGGGGAGGACGAAAGTGAGAAGTTGGCAACGGAAATATACATAAATGCACGCGTTAACTGCGCAAGAAGCGACGCGTCGGGCAAGAGCAAATCAAGAAAGAAAGAAAGCTGCCGGACGTAATTTGTCGCTGGTTTGTAAAAAACTAGAGGAGGCGCTGGTATACCCGAGGGATCGCGATTAGTCGAACGTTGTTTTAGTTTTCACGCTGGATTTTACGTTCGTGAGCACGGAAGCGTACGCTTCGAGTCGGCGATGACCAACGCGGAGCATAATCCGCAGTCGCGTTTTCGTGTGCGCAACTTGGTGGTCTTGTCATACCGCACGCCGTGATGCGTGCTTGCACCGACGTCTCGTCGATGTGTGTTTTTGTTTTGGCCTGTCAGGTGGTCGACCTGTCGTTCGTGCTCGCGACTGACTTGGCTTGCTCGAGCCCTCCCTTTACCCCCTGCAGACAAGAGGTGCGCTGTTTTCCCAAGCGCATGTGCGGGGTACATCGCGTCTCCACGCTTGGCGGCGGGTTTTTTGCAGCAGCCGCGTGACTCAGTCTTCGGTTTAATGCCGATGCTTAGCTGTGAACGGGATAGTTTTTTTTTTTTTTTTACCACGGTGACGCGGCGTTTGTCTCCTTTGATGCGGGCAATCCAGGCAGGGCTTTGAGAAGCGCCTGTAAAGCAAAAGCGAAACTGCGCTATGAAGATCTCGCCGCCCCTGTCCCGTCAAACCGCGGCCCTGGTGTGAACAATTGCGTGTTGACTGGGTCGTCGTGCACGTCTAGAACGAAATGCGTGATGCCACACGTCGGCTGCTTACCGTCGCAACGCACGATTAGCACTACGCACGCATCCTGTGTGTGCGCGACCCGCGGTTTCGCAACGACGCAAAACAAGCCGCCACGTTTCACGCGTCGCATTGGAACACACACAACCCTGCGTGCGGTTCATGACCGGAGACGGGGGTGGCTTAGACCGTCGTGGTTCGTTGAGCCGACGCTTGAGCGGACACGCGAGTTGCCGGCGCAACGCCTGCCTGGCACAAATGCGTAAAAAGTCGGGCTTGGTGATCGCCTCAAAAAATACGCGCTTTAATTACGAGTTGGAACGCTTATCCGTTCGTCGTCACTGATAGCTGACAGTGTAACTCCTTTGCTTACTACATCGTCGTCTCGCAACTGTTCGGAACGGGGCGGCTAGCGCGGCGATTTAGGGCTTGCGTCATGCGCTGCGCTGCTGAGTCAAGGCCTTCGTTATCGGCGACGCTGACCTCTTATTCCGCGTATAAAAGGGTATACGTGGTAGACGAAAAAAAAAAAACACAACAAAATGACTCGGAGAAAGAGGCGTGCGTATGACGATGTCGACCGGACACCATCGCCGATTGCCTACTTTGCCTGCGTCCGTGCGTGATGCGTTGTTAGCTACGGCCGTGCGAATGAACAGAGCAGTCAACGATGCCGTCTCGACTGCGTACTAACGACGCTGCGCCTACGGCACGACGTCGCGAGAATGTCGATTTCCGCTCGCCCTGCCCCCCTTCTCTCCACGGCCGTGTGACCGTTGGGAAGTGTTGTTGTTGTTGTTGCCCCTTCGCACTGGCACATACCCACTATGGGGGATTGGCCATGAAATCTAGAAGTATCCTATATGAGATATATTAAAAGGTTTATCCTTAATGAAAAAACTAATGATGTAATAGAAAATAATAATTAACTAAAAAGGAATATTAAACTAAACAAATAATTGAAGATTGAATCAAGAAGAGAAAAGGTGAGGTAATACTACAGTGGAAGACAGAAATTTTGAGTAGACCAGACAATCGAGCTTATCTCACCCGGTCACAATCAAATGAATATGCAAATTTCATTCAAAATTAGACAAGTGTCTTCAGAAATATATTTAAGCAGGCATTATTATGACATGCGCTTTGATTCTCGAATGAAATTGCATACAGCATCGAATACGCTCCTGTGGCAATGTCCCAAGCTAAAGGCACCGAAACTTAGAACATTATCTGCAGTTAAATTTAAACCTACTGCTTGAAACGGAACAATTAAAAGTCTTTTCCTAATTAATGAATAGTTTTTACATGTTATAAAGTAATGCTCTATTGTTTCCGTTTCTTCACAGAATGGACACAGGGGGGATATCGCCAGACCAGCTCTGTGCAAGTAAAAGTTTAATGGAGGGACACGACATCGAAATTTGGTTAAAATAACTTCTAACTTTTTAGATTGACTCCACTGAGGTTTCCAGGGGTATGTTAGGTGCTGATAGTCCGTATATTTAGTAATATTTTCCATAATATCCGTATAAATAGCCCATTTTCTATATCTGATCGACACTATGTGTTCCGATTCTGGTAGTACCGAGATCACAGGGCCATCAAGTGTGGCTCGAGATAGTGAATCGGCTATTTCATTCAACCGTATGCCACAGTGTCCCGGGACCCAGACTAACTTCAGGAACTTCACATGAGGTGGAACTAATGTTTGTAATGTCGCTAGAGCTCTTGATTGTTCTGAAGCTGTGAGAGTAGTACACAGCGAAAGAGAATCAGTAATTATCATTGCACTCTCTTCGTTTGAAGGAAGTTTTCGTAGCGCTAAAATAATAGCCAGGAGCTCAGCTTCGAAAACCGGAGTGAAGTCTGGTAGTCTTACCGAGAATGACCAACCGAGGTAATCTGAGACGATTCCTACTGCTGCCTTTTCTTTATTCACAGAAGCGTCTGTGGCTATTATGTTCTTTATTTCCGCATGAGCTATGTAGTCTTCTAACCTGTCATTTAAGTAACTCGAAGATTGAAACTTAGATAGTGGGGGAAAAATTTCATCACATTCTATCGTAATATTGTGATTTAATGCTTTGGTTCCAATTACCGATCTGATATCCACCTTTATGCTTTCAAGTTTCTTTTGTACAAAAATAATCTGGGGAGTACGAAAGCGTGGCCAGTGAGCGAGGAAGAAGGCGTCGGGGTCACTAATAAAGGCATATGCAGACCGTCTCGCTGATAAGCCGTAAAATTTCAAGTATGTTTGTACTGTTAAGATACGGAATCGGCAAAGAATAGTTGGTATGCGAGCTTCCTGATATAGTACATTAATAGCGACATACCTGGGGAGTCGCAAACACAACCGTAACGCTTCTCGCTCTAATAGAACTAACGGTTTAATTTTGTACGTAGGGCCACCCGAAAATAATATACACCCAAATTCGAGTATTGGGCGCATGTACATTTTATATATCATTAATAAGGTGTGTCTACGTAACCCATATTTTCTGTTGCTCAACCTTCGCAATAAGCCTGAAGCTCGTTGTGCCTTTGCCACGTTATAGTCTATGTGAGGGCTCCAGTTAAGTTTCTCGTTATAAATAATGCCCAAATATTTGATAGACTCTACTTGTGGAATCGGTTCCTGATTATAAAGTACTGAAATTTGAATAGAATCTGCTATAGGGAACACCAGGAGCGCACTTTTACTTATGTTTAGAGACAATGAAATTGAATGCAGCCAAATTTCAAGAGAATACATGTACTTTTGCAATTTTTGATGCAAAGAACAAATGTCACTATCTGCAACGAAAAATGCAATGTCGTCTGCATAAATGTAGACAGTGATATCTCGTTCAATGGGAATTGAGCTCATCAACACATTGAATAACAGCGGAGATAGGACCGCCCCTTGAGGTACTCCACGTTGCTGTTTGAATTTAGATGAGTGACATCCATCCTTTGCACAATAAAATTCTCTCGATTTTAGAAACTCTGCTACCCAATCAACAATATAACGCGGAAAGTCACATTCGTGTAAAGAATTCAATAAAATTGAGTGCTCAACGCTATCATAAGCTTTAGCTATGTCTAGTGTTACTAGTACCGCGTATTGTCGTCTTTTTCGGGCAAGCTGTATTCGGCTCTCTAAGTCGGCATGAGCACACCAAATTGAGCATTCGCTACGAAAACCTATTTGAAATGGTTTCAATATTAGCTTGTCAGCCATCCAAACTTTTATTCTATTATTGAGAACTCTCTCTATAATTTTGATCAGGTGAGATGTTAGAGAGATTGGTCTGATGTTGTCAATGTTAAAACCTGACCCTTGTTTTTTTAATATGGGAATCACTCTAGCTATTTTCCAGTCATGTGGTATCCAGGCATTGCTTAAGGAATAGTTTATAAGGTTGAGGACGTCGCCGGGTGATATCTGGAATAAAATTTTAATCATAGGAACTGTTATACCGTCAGGACCAGGAGCCGAAGAGGGTAAGTTTCTAATTACGCTTGACATTTCGGACAATGTCACTTTTTCGTAGTCAGTCTTTATAGAGGACTTTTGCCAGTTGATTGTCAAAGTCGACGAAAATCTGTTAGCTAAACCTCTTCCGATTGCCTCTAACGAATTAGTCATTTCTTCCGTCGATAACCTGTCATAATCAGAGTTAGCTAGAGACGGCAGAATTTTGCGCGATCTCATATATCGGAATAACGCTTTCTTATTTCTAGGTTTGGAAAGAAAGTCGAAATGTTTTTTGTCATAGTCTTCTTTAGCTTTAGCCACGGTGCGCTTAAATGTAGCAGCAATAAACTTGTAATCTGCCCAATTTTTGGGGGACTGATTATGAATTAGCTGCTTCCAAGCCGCTTGTCGTCGTCTATGATCACGAGAGCACTCAGAATTCCACCACTGGCTACAAGGCTTTCTCGTATCAGACTCAATAGAAAATTCTGCTTTTTTGAACGTTCTTTTAATTACCGCACTTAATTTCATGGCTTTATTTTCATCGTTGTCTTCAGTGGGGGTAGTCAAAGCAACTTCTAGGTCATTTTTAAATTTGGAATAATTGATAAAGGTTCGAGCTTGGGAGTAAGATGGAATAATGGGGCAAGAAATTTCAAACAGTACTGGTAAGTGGTCACTGTTGGTGGCGCAGTCTAGAGTAGTCCAAGATACGCTAGAAATACCCGAGCTTATAAAACTCAAATCTAAGGCAGAGCGGGATCGGTCTCGGATAAATGTGGGAGTTCTAGCGTTGAGGCATGATAAATTATGGTCTATAGACCAGTCCCACAAGCGTTGTCCACATTGATCAGTCCTAAAACCCCAACTAGTGTGGTGAGAATTAAAATCTCCAACCATAATTTTTTCTGTGCACCACGAACTAACAGCCATGTCTAAACATCGCGTGTCTTGTACACCCAGAGGAAAGTAAAGATTTACCAGAGAGAAGGGAGAGCATCCAGGCAAGGTGATGTCTAAAGCGAAAATTTCACATTCGGGGGATATACTTTTGTACGAAGTTTTGATCTTTGAACTAATTTTATTATTGACAAAGAACGCTAAACCTCCACCTTTGGATGGGCGATCCAGGCGAAAAGACCGGAAATTAGGTAGGTAAAACGAATTATGTGCTGACAGCCACGTTTCTTGCAGTGCAATAATGTCTGGATTGAATTTACAAGATAAATACAATAAATCTGTACTAGCTGAATGAATAGATCGGCAGTTCCAATGAAGAATTTTGATAGAACCTATCATTTTGACAGAATTGTTTCGGCAACTACCTTATCTAAAATGCTGTCTTTAAGAAAATCGCTCTTCGATAGGTTCTCCTTCTGGTATTTTTTGTTTTTTGAATGTTTTGAAGAGCCAGTATTTTTGGAGACAGGGGATCGAGTGCGCTTTAGGGATTTGATGTCCATGTCCATATCATCATAATCCTGATCATCCTCTAGTATGTCTTCACCTATCCTCTGGTTGTCTGTACAAGAGGGCCCTGCAGCCTGTACCCCTGAAGGAGATGACTCTGCGTCTGCTTCACTTGGTGGGAGAGTTACGTTGTCTTGGGAAGTATCCTTCATATCTCTTGGTGTCCCATATATTTGCGTCAACTGAGTGGCTACAATATGAGATAAGGAGTCACAAAGGGTGGTGGCCAGGCGATCTATAGCTTTCTCCATCGCTTTTTCAATCATGTCTGCAATGGACACTGAAAGAGAAGCTTCTAAAGTTGCATTATGTCGGGCTGCAACACCAGCATATCCCTGGGTTCTTGCCTGAATTTCAGCGATGGCGTCTTTTCGTGAACAGCGTCTGCGATCAACAATTTCCATAATTTGAGTCTCCCGCGCTTTGGCTGAGCAATTAGCGTTATCTGCGCAGTGCTGCTCATGACAAAGACAGCACTTTTCTTCAGTACAATTGCATTCATTTGCAGTATGTGCCTCACCACATTTTCGGCATCTGGGAGCTGACCTACATCCTTTTAAAGTGTGTCCATAGCGCCAACATTTCTGACACTGGAGGGGACGAGGTGACAGTTGTTCGACTCTGAATATTAAAGGCCACGCCTTGATTTCAGTGGGGCGAATCGACCCGGCAAATGTGACAATTACAGACTCAGTAGGGATCTTTGTCTGTTCTACAACTCGTGAGCATCTATAAACTGCAATAGCACCTGCCTCAGAGAACATCTCTAGGACCTCAGCTGGAGTCATGTTGATGTCTACGCCTCGGACAATACCTCTGACGCATGCTAGGTGAGGAGGAATGAAGGCGCTCACCGGATTGGTAGCGAACATCGAGCATTTAAGTAAGTCTTTGACACAGAGCTGGTCAGGAGAAAAGCAGACAATGCCTCCCTTGCCAAACTGCCGGACCTCTGTGATGGTGTGATAGTGAGTTGTCGCTGCTTTGAGTTCCGACTGGATCACTTTAGGGTTTTTCATCTTAATGACTCCGTCGTTGCTTGGGACTAGGGCCACAGGAACGGAAGCGACGCCATTGCGTAGGAACTGGTCCACTGGTAGCTCCTGCGGTGAAAGAGAAGCAGACCAGAGATAAGTCCCTGGTCCAGGCGAAGAAAGCGGCATCTGTCTGGATTGACTAGCCAGAAGGGTACTAGCTAATCAATGCTAAGGCTTTAGATACGCCTATCCAAGAAGAAATTCAGTAGAGGCTACTCAGATTTCAGCCAAACCCCCAGAGCAAGCACTGAGGCAAAAGGGTGGTTTCTTCTTCTCGGCGGCAGTTCGAGTTGGCGGCACACACCGTCCTTCCCGTCGGTTCGTTGTGCGGATGGCCGTGCTTCTTCTTCGTTGGGAAGTGATTCGAAAGCCTTCTTCGTCTTCCATCGGGCGATTTAAAAAAAAAAAAAAAAACGTTTTGAGCGCCGCCCGAGAGGAGCGGTGAAACCAATTACTGAGCGCGCTTTCGTAACCGGCGCGCTGCGGTAGCCTTTGTGCGCCGTACTGCGGCCGTGCTTGAAGCTAGCGTTGACCAGATTCCTCGCCCCCCTCCCTTCTGTTAGCGCAGATTGCATTTTCGTTGCGTTCGGCACACATGTTCGCGTGGCGCTGTCAGTTCTGCTATGCACACGCGCGCGGTATCGCTTGCCCGTTTTCCCTTCCTTTCATTTCGTCCCCCTTTCCTAGTGCATGGTAGCAAACCGAGTGTAACTTTGTTAACCTCTAACTCCGACTGAATTTCGACTTTGCTTTATGCAACGGCAAGTTTGGGTAGGCAAAATAATTGCGTTTAATCATTGTTTTAATTGTGTGTATGTTGTTAAGAACAGTGATCATAGCACACGCTAAATGAGGAGAAAAATGAAGATGGCGTGTGGCATGAGGAGCATGGCTCTTTTTTTTTTTTTTTTGCTGGAATAAACCGCAGTGTTGAGACGTGCTGCTAGAAGTTGTTCAGGTGTATTGTCCTTAAACGTGGTTCATCTAGAACGAAGGTTTGGATTTTACATATGTCCTTCTGAAGGTAGTGCCTTAAAATTTAATCGGGAATTAAGTGTTTGAAGTAATTTGAATTCTCAGTGTCCGTTCTTGCTTTGCTCCTGACATGTTGTGTGTGTGTGTGTGTGTGTGTATACTTGTAGCTTGGAGGGGAAAAGGCACAGCAAACAAGTGACATGCACAGAAAGAAAAAGTGGTCAAGAAAGGGCAGCACCTGTCTAACTTGTTTCTCTCTGCATACATCACGTCTCATTGCTGCCATTCGTGTGACCTTTTCAACAAAGGGCTAGGAATTTTGTGCGAAGTACGTCTCTCCAACTGTTCAGAATCGTGCGCGACCACAAACACAGACGAGTAATTCGTTTCTTGCTCAGACGCCTTCGAGGAACGTCGCTTTTCCTTGACTGATTGCGCCGAGCTGACCACTATCCGCCTTTATGGGCGGATAGTCGTAGGCGCAATTGGAGCAAGGTTGAGCCATTCATAATCTGGACGGTTCAAGCGCTGGCAGTGTGCCCAGAAAGCGCTTGACAGAAGAGGCCTAGAACCTTGCGTCAACGAGATAACAGGTCTAAAGGCAGAAACCTCCATGACGCAACTTGTTTGTTTTGCTCCGTGCATTGTGCCTCAACTTTTCTGTTTCGCTTTTTTTTTTTAACCCGGACATGCCTACTTACATTTGCAGTGATGTGATGTTTCAAAAGGGCTTTCCTAAGCATCGGTTGTGAACTGTTGGGTCCGTAGATGACACATTGTGTGGTGGTTGAGCTTCAAAACTCCGTGCTGTTGGCCAGTAATCAAATGAGGCCGAATATGCTTAAAAAAAATGTGCATATTTGTGCTGAATCGGTAGTTTCTTCACTAAGAAGCACATGTGCATATAAGAAGTTATACTAGTGAAAGAGAACGAAGTTTGGGAGTCTGTTGCACAGGTTTCGTAGCATTTCATTTTATTTATTATCACTTTCATTTTCACTAAGCAATTGTAGAAAAAGAATGCATGGTTGTGAGGGGGTGCACATGGTTTTGTCCTGTATGGATAGAAATGTGTTCGCACAGGGACTGAAAGGACAGTGGGGAAAATAAATTAAAAAAAAAAATTAGGCGTGACATCTTATACTGTCGCAGCCTTGTAAATTATTTATATTTTTTTGTTCATGAATTTGTATTTCCCGGTATATGGTAAATAGAGTAAATTACAGCCAATCACAATCAATGCTGGTTTTTTTTGACAATGAAAAAAAAAAAGAGATTCAAAGGCAGTATTGCCATTTCTAAATATTTCATTCAAAGATGCCTCACGTGACGTCACATGCACCGTAGTGATTCAGCGTCCTTGTGTTATTTTTCTTTCAGAAAGGTGCTGCGGTAGTTACCAGGCATGCATCAGCTACAGTCTGCCTAGTTAAGACGCTGCTGTTAAAAAAAAGTTTTTTTATTTCTTGATTGATTTCGATATAACTTGGTGAGCTTATGTATATATGTGTGTGCCAATTTTAAATATGCTATCATTTTTCTTGAATAAGGTGGGGTTTCTAAAATACAAGCTATATCATGTGCCTTTTGGGGAGCAAGATTTTTTTGAAACTAGGAGAGCTACAAAGTAAATTAGCATATCACAATAATTTGGTATCAGGTCTGCATGCAATGCAAAGAAAAAATGATTATTCTAAATAAATTTGAACAAATATTATTGTAAGTTGAACATTTAGAGTGAGTCAACTTGAAGCTAGGATTTCACTGGGGAGTGTTCAACATTTCACAACTTTTCTTTTAGTGGGTTTAGAACATTCATTTTTGTTGCATTGCAATCAGATACGATTCCAGATTATTTTATGTGTTGATTTACTTTGTAACTCTTGTAGATTAGACAAAAATTGCTCCCCAAAGGCACATGAAATATTTAGTATTTTGAAAACTACACTTTATACAAGCAAAATAATTGTATATTTAAAATCCGCACACAAATATACATACACTTGCCAAGTGTCACCAAAATTTATCAAGAAGTAAACTTTTTCAAGTTCCATGTCCCCTCTTAAAACAGTTGGACTAAAAAGTGCCGACGTGACACATGCTGATAATATTTATTTGCATGATAGACCATGCGATAAATATACCTCTGGTATATATAGACCATTTGTCTCTACATATTTATAAAAGAACAAAACAAAACCACGGGAGTTAGCGACACCAGCAATATTGGCGTATACATCTATACAGGCTATCGCTCGCTGACACTTATTGCAGACACACATTGTTTTCTGCCATAGGACTAAGAGTGTGGCATACTGATACCGTTGGGGGCTTTGTTCATGACTGCTGATAATCGTTGCTAAATCCCACTGATACCATTTTTATCATTTATATTGCTTTTGGCTCTTGTTGGCCAATAGTCTGGGCATGCAGGAGATGATTCCATTTTAATGACCTGTGTTTTAATTGTAGTGCTTACATATTAGTTATATTTATTTTCGTAAACACCCTAGAAGTATGGCTGGGTTGTTTGTAAGCTAAAGCTTGCTCGTTATGGCTTTTTTTATGCTCAATTCCTTTAGACATTTCATTTTCTAAAGTGGGCCAGGTGGATAGACTAGTTACCATGGAAGCATTTTTATGGCATAGCTATCATGAATTCTGCCTTAGTAGAATTGGAGTGCCCCTCACTTCACCTGCCCCTTTGTCTTTCTGTTGTAGCCAATCTACTTGCCTGCAATAGGGTGTTGAACTCCCCCGAGATGGAAAGGTCCATTCAACAGTGTTCGTTTGTTCGGTCTGTGAATTCCTCACTTTTTATCGAACGCAGCAGGACAGTTAGTCTGCTGATTGAACTAAAACTGGCAAGTTCTGGCTTTGAGCATTTAATTGGTAGCCCAGTCTGTACTTCCAGCTACCTGGAGAGCTGAATGTCTCTCAAAGGTGGGTCTCCTGGAAATGCAGAGATCCGTTTTTTTTTTTTTGCATACATGGTGCGTTCTGTCAACGGCAAAGCAGTTGTAGCTCGGCATAATGTGTCGTCACGCAAACACTGTTATCATAATGAACAGGTGTGTGCCGCAGAAATGGGCCTACAGACGGCTGGTGTGGAGATGATAGAGAGTGAGAGAGAGAGATAAAATCTTGGCTAAAAAAATTCCTCCTGAGGTGGGGGCTTGCATATCCATGATCCTAAGGCAATCGTGTCAACCACTTCGGTATCCAGGTATGCTGTCAGAACAAAGCTTTTTGTAGTACGTATAGCTAGGGGGGGTAGGAGAGTGAGAGTGATAGGGAAAAGGAGGATGGGTGTAAAGTGCAGCCTATAAAGAATAAGAAAGAAAGATAAAGAAGCACTGGAAAAGAAGAGGGCATCAGCAAAAGAGAGGTAAAGAAAAGTTTAGAAAAGGTAAGCAAATGGGAAAATCGAGAGTTAGTGAGATAAATAATGGAAAGATTGAAAAATCAATAGAAAGAAGGTGAGAAAGAGAGATAAAGAAAGAAGTAGAAATAAACAGATGAAAGAAAAATTCGGGATGTTTGCACTAAGTAGAGCAAAGCTTGGCACATCAAGGACGGTCGATCCTATTGCAAAACCTGTTTACTACATTGGAACAAACAGCATTAGCCAGCTTTCGTGTGCCAAGCTCTGCACGACTTAGTGCGAACTTGTCGCGTTTGCTGTGGTGCTTTTCTTTTTTTTTTCTTGCATGTTATGCACGTAGATAGTTTACTAGTTATTACGTAGCAGTGCTGAGCAGGAGATCATGCATTTGACTGCTGGCCATTGCAGCTGAATTCCAGTGTTAAGGCGAAAAAAAAAAAAATGTTGCGTATCATCTTCTCAGCGCTTAAATAGAACCAAGTGGTCAAAATTAAGGCTGGACGGTGTCCTTCTGAGCTCTTAAATAGAACCAAATGGTCAAAATTAATGCTGGACGGTGTCTTTATGTACTGAGGCGTCTTCATGTAGCGAATTTTTGGAAAATCAAACTAAGCGTTTCTATATTCGTGTTGCAGCATTTGTAGGCTTTGATAAGTGGTTTTGTTGCCTGTTTTACAAGAACCAAGTGGTCAAAATTAAGGCTGGACGGTGTCCTTCTGAGCTCTTAAATAGAACCAAGTGGTCAAAATTAATGCTGGACGGTGTCTTTATGTACCGAGGCGTCTTCATGTAGCGAGTTTTTGGAAAATCAAACTAAGCGTTTCTATATTCGTGTTGCAGCATTTGTAGGCGTTGATAGGTGGTTTTGTTGCCTGTTTTACATAACCACTTTGTTCCTGGTTCAGCGGAAAATTTGATCGAAGTACAACAAATTCGAATTACCAAAGGAACAGTCCAATAACCTACCTTAATTATTTGTTGTATGCTTTTCAAAATAGTTAAGAAGTTTCTTAGGCGTTGCAAAGGAAAGTACATTTCTGTTAAACAGCAAATATAATTGTTGCACGCTGTGCTAAAAACTTTACGTCATTGCTGCCTGCGTAATGCGCAGGCATCGCTTTCCTCACATTCTCGCTTGCCGTGACATTGTAGCGTTCTGCAGAACCTAGCAGTCACCAAGCAAGTGTTCGGAGCTTCTGGAAGGAAGATGCACAGACAATGGTCTGACTCACGCATGTCGCACGTGCACACGCGCTACGCACTGCTGCACACAGGTGCTGCTACGAGTCACGTGGCCTGTTCTGCAGAAACAAAAAACGTTTAAAAAAAAGGGGAGCCTGTTACGAAAGCGGAAGACCCCGGAGGTGGTTGGCAGAGAATGACGTTAGGATGTCACTACGCCCGTTTATGTCAACTTGATTGTTTAACGGGAAGGAGGCAGTGCCTCCTGGTAGTGAAACACACTTGAAAAGTCACGTGCGGGCTGTTGCACGTGCGATTGCATGCTAGGCTTGAGAGGTTTGTGACTGGCTAAAGCTGGCTCCCCAGTGGCGAATCAGATTGCACTTTCATAACACGCCGACTTCGGGCACGTTGTGTAAACGAGAGAGGACGCGTTTTGGTTGTAGATGTGACCATGTATGTATGGAGTTTGCGGCAACCTGGCTCTTCTGGATAGGCACTGCTGCGAATGTTTGTCACAGCTCTGAAGCAAAAAGAATGAAAAGTTATCGATGCTGGGTTTTGCTAAATGTGCGCAGTGTTGCAGAAATGGAAAGTGGTAACAGCACCGTTTGTCTGAATAAATCTCTTAGTAGAATAGTTTCCTTGTGTGTGAGTATTCATTAATTCATATATAAGTATATTTTTGAGAATTGGCTATTGGAAAATTTGGATAGTTTGCTGGTTTGGATATAAGAAATAAGGGCCACATTTATTTAAGTCTCTGGGCAGAATGAAAATGAAAGTGAGAACTGGTAATAACTTGGGTTAGGCTCAGCTACGGCTGGTATCGGTACAATACCAGCCGTTCAATAGAAGTGCCTATCCTTTAGGCAGTTTATGAAATTCTCATGTGAACTTAGGCAAATATTTCTTTTATTTAAAAAAAATTAATCTTTCTCACCCATTTGTAACGGACATGTGAATGGGATGCTCTAGTAGCGCACTTGCGTCATTCAACGGGTGCATCAACTTTTAAAGCACGTGTAGTGATATACTGTTCTCATATTATTGCAGCATGTGTGCACAAGCATACGGAATGAAGTCGTATCATTTACAACTGCCGCATTCCACTGGATGTTCTTTTGTAATTGACACTACACGTACGTGTCAAGCAAAAAAAAAAAAAAGAAAGCAGATGAGGCTTTTTATTGGATAAATCTCCATACAGATTTCATAATTCACGTCGTGTGTAAGTAAGACTATACCAATTGTTCAATATGACCTTTGCCTCAAAAAGCCCCACATTCCCGACAAATGTTATTTGCGGTTGTCTTACAACTAGTGAGTGCTCTACTCTTGTTAGTTTAAAGGCGACTGAAAATGATTCGAATTGGTGAGCAACACCAAAGGAAAGTAAAAACAAAGAAAACTTGTAGCCACTAGAGAGAAATGTACCTACCGTGACAAGCATAGAGTTTCATAAAACAATACCTAGAGAGGAACCTGTCGCTACGATCCTGTACCTCCATGGGAATTATGGGAAGTATAGGCTTCGGTATGGATAGGGTTAGCTAGCGAACTGTCTATAGACTTTTTTCTACAGTTTCAGTTCTGTTCTTCGTGCAGTGTGGGTAGTGGGGTGCGGTGAAAAGCACTGAAGCAGTGTCTTTGTTGTTCCAAGAGATTGAGGACCACTAGGTTTGAAGTTTGCTGCGACGTTGAAGCTTTTAGTCAAATTTGACAGTTTAAACAAAGCACCGTCCACTCACCGCTGCGCATAAGTAAAGCGTCTCATGCCGGTGCAGGATATCACATCGAGTTCATATTTTTTCACAAGCACGTCTTGCCTAAACTCGTTTTAGGCAAGACAGAGCAAATGCACCGTCACGCTGCGCTGACTCGGCTTCACAACAAACCAGAGGCAGAGGAGCAGGGGGGGGGGGGGGGCAAAACACTTCCACAGGCGCACCTAGCATCACAGGAGATGAAACGTGAAGTGTTTCTCACTTAATACTGTACTCTCATTTCCATAAATAGATAATGCATACTTTTGAGAGAAAAACAAGCATGTTCGTTTTCAAGTGTTGTAGAAAGTGGTTCATTTAATCTTGATGCCAAATCTGGAATGCAATGGCAGAGCATCAGGATACCCTGATGGTTAAATTTGCCCAGGTTTCACTTTTGCTGCCTCATAACGAAAATTTTTTGCAATAAAGTTTTTGTATAAACGAATAAAGCAAGTTTTAATTGAATATAAGTTCATATGACTGTTTTCTACCCGGAAAAGAAGTGTCGCTAATCTCAAGAACATTAACCATCCGAAGGTGATCCAGAGCCTGTGCTTCCCATAATTTCCAAGGGGGTACAAACGCCGCTGAAGGAATCAGATTCCCCTTTAACTATTGTTGCGCCAGATTTTCCAATTGTCAGATTCCCGTCTAGGTATTATTGTATGCAACTCTATGGTGAAAGCTTTGGTTCAAATGAGGGAAAGAATACCGTCAAATGCAAGAGCTTTTTTTTTCGGAACGTTCAAATGGCCATTACTCACTGACCGATAACTTGGGGTTTATAAAAAAAATTCTCAAAAATGGCTAACTTGCTGCATGGAATGTTGTTAGAATCGTAGTAAAATTCATAAGAGCACTTGCCCTCCTTGCACATCTTAAGTCACATGGTCATGCTCTTTTTTTGTCAAGTGTAGGCTATATGAACATTTTGTATACGTAGCTGCTGCATGGAATGAAGTCCTCTTAATTATTTTCCTTCGTTGACTTTTCTATCTAGTTTCTCTGAATGCTCTGAACTGCTGTAGTATTTGTTGTAGAAGTTAATCGATAGAATAAAAAACTGTACATTTGTCTTCTTTCAAGTGTTACGAGGGTATATGATTTGGAATTCTATGAAGTACTCGGTGAAACTATCTTTTATGTTATCCCTGTAATATCCAAAATATCATGCGTGTCATGTTGAGTTTGATAGTTCAAAATGCTGATGTTTAAAAATGAGAGGCTTAATTTAAGCAAAGCCTGGAGTTGTATTATAATACGCAAAAGGGATGTAGCTTTCAATATCTCAAGTAATTAATAAATGATGGACTACTTTACTAATTAAGCTTGTTCGTAATAACACTGCCCTACAGTTCTTCAAGTGCTCTCTGGGATCAGCAGTCAAAATTAGTATGCTATATATATGTTCCTCGATGCAGATCTGTGTCAGGGCATTATATTAATAAAGCAAATGTATGTGGAAAAATAAAGTCAGAATTTTTAGTTGTGTGACAGTTATAAGTGGTGATTCTTTCCACATTCCATGTTGAGACAAGTCGGAATTGCGTTTTCAGTCTTCCTGTATGCAGCTAATCTTAGCCTGTTTAAACTGATACTTGTTTTCTTCGTATGGCGCTTGAGATCATACATGTATATTTTTTTCTTTAGCAAAAACCACTTGGCTTCCTTATTAGCACCTTTAAAAGTTGTAATGGCGACTATATTCCTGCAAAAATTTAATCAAGCAACTTTAGTTCTCGTTTACTCCCAATGCATGAAAATACTATTAGGCATATTTTTATGGTTAACTTCAGCTAGATGCGGAACAATATTCAACATTTAAGTTGTCCCGAAATCCTTTCACTTGTGTGAAAGAACAAACCATATCGTTTCATTAAATACACAGCTGGGCATTTGCTTTGTTCGCACATGACCCCACTGTACCATGTAGGAGGGTTCGTAAAATATAATAACGCAACATCCGTCTGTGGTTTTGGTGATGCATTATGGCGTCTAACCTTGCGTATGAAGTCGTGCTGCACTTGGCGCGCATTCTGAACTGGTTTTTTTTAACAGTAACTGCGTGCTGATTGCTGCTTTCTTGAATAATTTAGACATTGCATGATAATTACGAGACAGCTACATGAAAAAAAGAAGAAAAAGGAAAAAAGCAAGCAGAAGATCATAAAATGCAAGATTTGGTTGCCAGGAATTTTGAACGTCAGATAAACTGCACCAGCCGTCAGGCTGAATACAGCAGGCACGTAGTATAGGCACATAGCGTACAGGGGTGTTTTCTCTCCCGTGCACACAGAGGAATCCCAGGATTGCGTGTGCACGACTTCCCTGGACATAAGCCAGCTGCATCCTTGGAAAACAAGGAGAGGGGGGGGGGGGTAGTGGACAGGGGATTACTTTACGCTCTTTTGTTGTAATGCGTACCTCCCTTTTGCTTGAGTGTCAGGTTGCATGTTCTTTATTCTCGTCTTTCTTAGGCCTGTCATTTCGCTTGCTTTGCGGGACACGGTATATGTAAATGAATGGGCAGTGCTTGGCAAGTAGGTTACAGTGTTCCGTTTAGGAGCATGCAGTGCACTGGGTATGAGCGGTACATTTTCGATCTGCTGCTGAAACGCTCCCGTGTGAGCACCCAAGTTTTTTTCGTTGGTATGCGCGCGCACCGGGACTTCGCATTATGGAGGCCTTATAGGTCAACCGTTTGGAAGAAAGCTAGCGGAAGGAAGGTAATTGCTTCACGTTTGAAGTGGTGTTGTAATTACCTTATGATGAATGGCTACGTAATGGCATCTTGATAGGGCTGGGTTCATTTGCAGTTCGTGTACTTAATTTGCAAGGCTTTGTAAATGGCACAGTGAGAAAACTCAAATTTCACAACTTAGGCATTCTGATGCAGTAGCTTCCTGGCCGTGCAATAGCTTGGCATCAAATTAACTAGCTTCATTAAACTTCATTCAAAAAGGGGAAAAGGAGACATAATTAACTACTGTAATTTGAAAATGGAATGCCCAGATCATTTGGCTATGGCTTCAACCTGCTTTGTTGTATTGGCTAAGAGAGGACATTTACTTAGTGCAATCCTTGATGCGCAATTGAAAATATGATTACATTTTGGGAATGATAGGATATTGTTTTATTCTCTATGAATGTGTCTAACTATATGACCAGACCTGAACCAAAGCTGATAAGCCAAGTTGCAAGCTTGGACCACAAAATGCTAATTTCTTATGAGAATGTTTGGTCATGTTCGACTGAAATTTGGCTATCAGAAGTTCTAAGTGCATAACTAGTCAAGCTTGACTTGGTTAAGAAGGTTGTAAAGGTCACACCTTGTCAGCTTAGTCAAGTTGAAAAGCTTATATATTATCTCTAAATAAAACGCATTACGTTTCGACCACTAGCCCATTTCTTAGTCTTGTTTCAGCTGTACAAATGTTGTGATGGTAATTACAGACAGGAGTCTTATTAAGCCTTTCACGATTAGAGGGGAAGTCGAACTGGCTTTTTTTCTTTAGGAGCTGTGAATTTGCCCAAGCTTGTTGATTGTTGACGACAATGTTCTTCTCTTTTGACAACATGCTTTCAGGAGCTTAGAAAAGTTGCATTAAGGTCAAAATGAAGATTGATTACACTCAACTTTTTCCTGATAATACACCGACACGGTTCCACACAACGAGTCTAGTTTTCACATTTCACTGCAGCACTCTTCCTCATTCAAGCTCTTATAACAGATGCAATCCTCACAATTTTTGTGATGGGGCATTAGTTTTTGTCGAGCTGTATCATCGTATGCTCACGTAGTTTGTTATTTTTTTTATGCAGGGAGAAAAGAACAATGGCTTCGATGTGCTGTACCATAACATGAAATATGGCTATCTCGCAGCCAAAGACTTGGCGGAGTTCTTCCGCGAGAGGTAAGTTTTTCCTGAAGTCGATGCAACAGTAATGGAATGCTATTTCACTGGAGTTCTGCTATTGCTTAAAATAGGAAAAAAAGGAGAGAATTTCTTGCAGTAGTGTGCTTAGCTAGCTGATAACTTGTGATCAGCCAATTATTTTTGGCACCATGCGGTGTTTTTTGGAAAATCGGTGAGCTATGTTCTATATTGGAGTTTTCTGCTTTCATTGCCGGTAAGCAGACAGAGGTCCAGAGAAGATTTTCGACGTAGTTTGGGAATTGGTTGTACATGATCAGGGGTGCAACTGCCTCGAAAAGAGCCTTCCTTGAGGGTTTCGACAAGGTGGTTTAGTCTTCAATACTGCCATTGGTGGGGAAAAGATGTCTGCAAGCCTTTCAACGAAGGGTTTATTTGAGACGGCTTTAATCGGCAGAGCTATTGAATGGCGAAGGTTGTTGCTTGCCATTTTTCAGATTTATTTGTCCTTTTGTTGCATGTAGCACATGGAAGCGATTCTCGGCCGTGAACAATATTCTTTTGATGCCTTGTGCCACTTGTGCTTGTGTATGTGCCTTCCATTGTTTCTTTTCTACAAACTGTGACTCATTTTGTTCCCGCTTTTCTGCTCAATTGTGCTGCTCCATTTAGTCATATTTTTGTAGTTTTGCTGAAGAAAATTCAGAAAATGAGTCACTGAGTGATTAATTTGAGAACCGAAACCTAGATGGGGCTACCAACAATGCTTTTCTCGAGGAGTGTACAAAGGTGCTAAAAAGCTTTTTCTTTTCCAATCAAAGGGAGTCATTAATGTTATAGATTTATTTAAAAGCATAAGGTTATATGAACTGCACGTGAATGCAAACATTGTCGATAGTGAGAACTGAAACCACGCCTCACCTAGTTGTGTGCAGCGTAGAGTTGAAAGAAGCTCTGCATGTTGTGTGCCAGTGTTATGGGTTTTTATGCACTCTTGACATGTTTTATTGTGCTATCTACTTGGTTTTCTAAAACCTTCAAGTAAAACCAGTGATTATTGATGTAAGGGGATGAAATATGCCCATTTTCTGCCAGTCTTCTGTTGGTTGTTTTGCTATGCATTTCCTGTAGATTCAAAAAAGACCTATATTTCATATAATTTTTATTTTTTCGGTAGTTAAGGCTTCTGCAGCATCTAAGTCACTACAGATAGGTTTGTACAATTTCAAGTGCAAGCGAGGTTTCTTTGTGTGTTAACTTAATATAAAACATGATGGGCGAAAACGGCGGCAGATGGACGAGACGATCGTAGACTAAGGAAGTACAGTTCTCCTGCCGACACAGTTGTCTTATTTTGAGCGCAAGCAAAGTTGGTACACATGTTAACTAGCGCGAAATGGGAGTTAGGCCAAGGAAGTGCTGTTTCTCAACAAGGGCTAGCTACTTCGAGAGCTGGTTGTGTTGTACTTTCAACCTGTATTTATTTCTATGAAGGAAGTAGAGGGTCAGAAGACGGTGAAGGAAAGTGTAGTAGTTGTGTTGACTATAAGTGACACACTGTTTCGTTAGCACAGTCTTTGGCCTAGCAGCTGGTGGAGCCACCATGCCATTCTGGCAGGCCTGTTTGTTCACTCTGGCGTGCTTGTCCATCCTTCTTTGTAGGCAGATTATTATTGTCTAACTCAGCTTCTGTCCTTCTTGCGCCATAGCTTCGTACTTCTATTGACGAGTTTCATTTTCATTTCTTTGTCTGCCCTGTGGCCTTTGATGTGCGGTAGCTCTGAGAACAATGGGTCGTCTGAAACAATGCAATTGCTTCTGAAAGAGGGGACTAGCCATTGGAGCTGCTGGGGGTGACCGGGAAGTACGGCGATTGCTTATTGGGAGTGGTGGCCGCTTTGTCTGAGAAGCAGTTCTGCGTGCTTGTTCAAACCACACACATGCGGTGTGTGGTAGATGGAGGGAAGTCTGTTACTACTAGAGAAAATGCGTGGCAGGAGCTTTAAATGAGTTACTTGAAGCAGTTGCCTTTCTTGCCTATGTGCATAGTGAGAAATGCTGTTCCCTGTTGTGTATTGAATGTCCCCTAGCACTTTATGTGGTGTTCTAAACGGATGAAGCAGAACAAAAAAAAAAAAAATTGTGTTGTGCGCTAAGGTTAGTTGCTTGAGCACTAAAGAGTTGAAAATAAAAGCTAAAGTTTAGTGCTAGAGAAAGAAAAAAGTTGAAGGCAGTGTGCCTGTAAACAGTGCTAAACACTGCACTTTATCTGCACTTCAAGCATTATAATTTCATTGTACTTCAAGAATTACAATTTCAATAAAGCACAATTTGTATTTTGTTTTCATTTTTTGTAGTTACATATATTGCATTGCTTTTTGATTGGATTGTTATTTTCATCTGGTTCAATTCAGTTGTTTGATATAGTACAGATCATGCTTTCTTTTTTCTTTCTTTTGAACATTTAATGCTTTTTTTTCATAGTATTTTGAATTGTTTCAACTGCTTAAAGGGACACAAAATGCAAATATTAAGTCGATATTGATTGGTGAAATGGCGGTCCAGAAACCTTGTAGTGCTACTTTTGAGCCAAGGAAGTGCTCATTTTGAAATGAAATAATGTTTTAGAGGCCTGCGTCGCATTATTCCTGGGACTCACTCGGACTCAGATTCGCGGCTCGATCTGAATCTGAGTGAGTCGACTCATGAGTGAGTTCGCCGACCTATTCCTATTCGTGGTACATGTGTTCTCGTGTATTTACATTAATTTGTCGGTAAGTAGGGCACTGCTATTGATTATATTGTTTAGACAACAAATATGGAGATTTCACTCTGACTTCAATTGTTATTTGACTTTAGTGTTGTTTAAATTTAGTGTTCTTTTAAGAAATGCTTCAGCTTTTCGCACTAGCGAAATATCAGCGGGATCAACCTTTAAAACATCATCGCATCAACGTAAAAAAGTTTGAGTAGGGCAAGTGACATCCTGTCAAGTGACTGTGATGTGTGTCGCCACATTGTGGAGGGGGGGAGGGGGGACACCCTCTGACAGATTTAATTGTAGCTGTAGGTACCATATTTTAGGGGACACAGCTGTTATCTGACAGAGTGGCATGGTACTCGAATGCACTCACGGATGACTCACACAGCTTATTATGGGGCTAGGTATGTTTATTAGCTTTCTTTTTTTCACACCTTGTGTTTCTCTTTGCTAGTCCAGCAATAGGAAATTAAGGTTTGTGCATGCTTTAGTGGGGTACAGTTGATGTCTTGAATGGGCTGTTTTATAACATTTTCTGAAAATATATCTACATTTGTGAATTTCCAATTCTCGAAAATCTTGGCTCAACCTGAGTTGGCTGAGTCAGTTCTAATGCTCTGCTGCTGAGCTTGCTGTGACAGTTTTGATTTATTATTGTTGTGGCCTTCTTACTAATGGTAGTGGGACATATAAACATCAAGTAGGGAGTTGTGGGTGCATCGATATGAAATTGCACATGATCAGAATTAAATGTGGACCTGCCACTGGGATCCACTATGTGCAGATTAGTGCCCAATGGGTCGTTTTGCCAATCATTCGAACAGAGGTTTTACTCTTGGCCATGGCAGTTGCATTGCAGTGGAAGAAGAATACAAGAACACCAGCGAACTTACAGGAGTACTGATACAAAATTCGGAAGGTTAAATAACTTGAGGGTTATGTTTTTGTGCACATGCACACATAATCTCCAAAGTAGCCATAGCTAATATAGCTTATATTAAAAGTGAATTTATATATATATAAAAGTTATTATATTAAAAGTTATTTAAAAGTGAATGTCGCACAACTGCACATGAAGCGTCCCTTCTCATAATGTTGACACCGACTTGGTTTTTAACGTAAATGCCCGCCTCCTGCATAACGAGTTTGTGTTGGCGACCATGGTCCCGGTAAGCACTCTCTCCCAGCAGGCCTTTTCAACAGAAAGAGGGCGGGGGGGCACTTGCTTTACGGACTTGCATGGGAGTACGAAAGACTTCTTTGCCTCGGCAGTGAAATTCGGGAGGGCCATACATATTTACGTCTCATAGTGGTCATAGCAGTACTCAGGAAGCTTTTGTTAAAAGTGCTGCCGAAGTGGTGCTCATCTGCCTGTGATTACCAGTACTCGCGTAGCCAGCTATCTGTACATGACAAACACTCTGGGTCCCACATCACTCGGCACTTTCTGGAACTGAAACTACAGTTGCGTGCTATAGAGCGGTCTCCAAACTTCCAACTGTTGTGCGATCGAGCGATGAGTATTGAAAAAAAAAAAAAAAGATACGTGAAATGTTTGTTAGTGCTCCCCTAAGCTCGGACACACATTAAGGAAACACAGGTGTGGAAATGCATCTCCTGACTCTCGGCTTGCCTCGTAATCGCATCGCGGTTTTGCCACGTGGCATGCCGGAATATTTAGCGCACGGAAAAGTCACGGTCCTCTTGTGAAAGGCCGCCCCTGCTGCTGTGCAGGTCCCTGGTGGAGGAGTCCCACTCGAAGCTGTTGTCGAAGCTTGCCCGCCAGGCAGCCGGCTCCTGCTCGACGGGCACCTTTGGACCTTTATGGGGGGTGCTGCGCTCCACCTCCGAGAAGCTTTCCTCTCTTCACGCACAGATGGTGGCGCAGCTGCAAGACCTGGTCCGGGAGGTGTGTTGTGTTATTTAATAAAGAAAACAGGCCTGGAAAAGTAAATTTGCTAGCCGAGCGCAAATCGTGGCACAGAGTGAAGAATGTGCAGTGTTGTATCGTCTTTTTTTTTTGTTCCTCAAGGTCATTCATGGGGGAGTTCTAGGTTTTACTAAAAGCATGGTTTGGTAACGGTATGTGAACTGCTGGGTCTTAGCTTTCTGCATTGTCATGTTGTGATTATAAAGAATGCACCAGACAAAGCCTTAAGCCTTTGCAGTCCAAATGCTGCAGACAAAGTCTTAAGCCTTTGCAGTCCAAAAACTTTAGCAACTTTGGAGATATTTTGATCTGGAAACATTTTGTCAGTTTTAAGCACCTTGAAAGAAAAACAGCTGGGAAAGAAAAACTTATCAGATGTGCTTTTTTGCAGTTGATATTGTGCTGAAGACCTTCAGTGATATTTGGGCTGCGTGTGGTGCCCGACGGCACACTACTGTGGCTGTATTGTATTGTATAATCCTGACAGTGTGCCCCTGAAGGTTGAAAACTGAATTGTTTATAGGCAAATTGGTGCTATGCAGTACAAAGCATTCACATTACTTTGTATCACTACGCCACTCTCAACATGCATGGATTTTGCAATGCGGTGGAAAGGAGAAGGCAAAGGAAGAGGAGAAGAAACGATGAACTTCCTCAGGGGCTCACTGTATCCACAACTTACACAATCCATTTTTGAGAAAAGGATCCCTTGGGTTGCAAAGCATTGGGTCCACCTAAAAACTAAGGCTGGAGCCACCTCAGCAACCAGGATTCTTTCACGCCGCCAGACCTGTCAAAATGTGTGCAGTTGAGTTGTCTCCGAAAATTTTTTCGATGCACCAATGAGTGCTGCATGTGATTTTTACATTTTTCATCGTCATTAATTCATTCCAACTCTCCTTCAGCATTCTTGAAATTTGTATTGATGTACAGTTAATTTTGAATTGGTCGTGTGACCGAGTTGCACAGTAACTGGCTGCTAGTGGCCGCTTTGGTTGCAGAGCGACTTCTTTGGCTTAGTAGCTCTCTGTTAGATTTTTCGGTCACGTGACTGCACTTCCAAATCTCTGAATGAATCAGATGCACAGGAACAGGACGTTACCTTATTTTATATGGCAACGGCAATGCGAGCAGGCATGAATGTTGTGGGGGTGACGGGTATAGGTCGCAAGCAGGTGTGAACGACGTTTGTCTTGACTCATTCAGGTTGCCAAAAAAGGTCGCAGGTTCTGAACGAGCCTTGTGAAAAATGTGTGTCGTCTGGTGTACACAGGTGCAGCGCTACTGCGAGGAGCAGCACCGGCGGCACAAGCAGGTGAAGGAGGAGGAAGCACCCACGCTAGAGGTGGTGCAGGGCCTGCAGCAGACGACGGGGGCACTGGCCAAGGCCCGAGAGGCCTATGCCGCCCGATGTCTCGAGTTGGAAAAGCTCAAGCGGGAGTCCTCTCCGAAGGACCTGGACAAGGCGGAGGCCAAGGCACGCAAGGTCAGGGGCAGCGGTCGTCGCTGTTGCATTTTTTACAACGAAGCTGTATGCGGCAAGTTTCCGGCAGATTGCATCCATCGGGGAAATGACGTGTCGAGCACAATTCCCGGAGGCGGATATAACACATTGGTTTATATATCAAGTGCCTTGCCTAAGGTGCACCTCTCCCTCTCACTACCGCTCATTCCTCTTTCACTAGTGCTGCTATACTTGGTGGTGGCACTTCTCACCACTCATTGTACTCCTCTGTCTCATGACATAGAGGTTGCGCTAGTGCTGTTATCAGCAGTTGCCCTTGGTACTTGCTATGGGGTGGACACTCGTCGCTTTTCTCATATGAAAAAAAGCGGCTATTGAAAGAACACGCAACGGGTGCAGAGGTGCAAATGATCTCAAAAACAACGTGAAGCTGTTTCCACAGAAGGTGCTGCCACTGCCGGTGCTTCCATCATAGCTTCGCTTGCTTCCGTCTTCGCAGTCGTGCAAACGCTTTGCATTTTTTATTCAAACTTTCTTTAAAAAGAAAGTTTGGCTCTGGCTCTTCTATTTACATAGATCGCTTGCAGCAAAGAGGAGTTCTGGTTGGCAATCGCTGTGCCCAAGCTGACGAATTTCGTTGTGACAGTCTTATGCAATCAGTGTGGCTGGCAATAGCTTTTGCACATACTTTTGGTTGCCAAGCATGGCTTTATGGGCAGTTAAGCACTAGTAGCATGAAGAGTTATTCTATGGGATTTTGGCATGAGTGTCGTGTGAACATCACAGGCGTGAATGTGAGCTTCTTTTTGTCGGGTGATGGAGCACAAAATGAGCGGAAAGGATAGTGCATTCTGGAAACTTGGTTTTTGTTATTTACAGTTGCGCGGCGTGACGGTTAATGATTTGATAAGAAGTGTAGTGAGAGTAAGTTGCTATAGACATGACTATTTCTTATGTTGCAGAGGCACTTGGTTGCCACTCTTCAGTCCTCTTGGTGGGGCCTCACCTCTTTTCACTTGAAGTGGTCGCGAACTGTTTTTCCAAGTTTTCCAAAAGTAATTCTTTTTCCCCATTTAGAATTCATCACTTTCCACATTGACCGACACAAAAGTTTCTCGAATCTGTTTAAAATCAGTGAAATTACAGGGGTTTTGTGGGTGCTTAATGTGCTCTCTCTCTGCTGCTGTCATGACTAGCACACTGCAAGCTGCACAAGGAGGGATGGCAGCATGTGTAAAAGCAAGTTATGTCTGCATGTGTAGTGACCATGAGTGTGAGTGATGAAATGCGATCACTCTCTCCTGTTGTAATTTCGATGCGCGATTGTTGCCCATAATGTAATGGTAGCAGGTGATGGGAGCGCTGCACCGGCGCGTGGCCGCACCTTGTGACAAGGAGTGCATCTCATCTAAATGCTGCTCTTGATTGCGAGTCAGCTGTTGGCCAATGGCGTGCTGTCTGCAGGCTCCAGCATTTTCGAAGAGAGCAGGCATGTGCTTCTGTGAAAAGAGAAAAGTGGCTACTTTGCTTGCAGAGATGGCAGAGCTGGCAGAGATGTTCACGGCAGTGCCCGCTTTTCACACGACATGTTTTTTACTAAGCCTGCGGGCTAGTTGATGACCCCTTTAAATGTTGCACCAATAATGGTTGGCAGTTGAACCTATTTGTAAGAAGCACGCACCGTAAAGCAGTTCTTGTTCCTTGAATGAGGTGTCTCTCCTAAGCAGGGTACCATGTTCGCATTTAATCAACCTCTGTTTCTACGTAGGCGTCTAAACCGTCTCTTATACCAGGTCTGTTAGAAAAGTATCCTACTTTTTTTTGGTTTTTGTGAACACTTGATGAATTTGAAACAAGCGTGTTTGCTCCAGTGTATAGTAAAAGCTCGTTAATTCGAACCGCAAGGGGAAGCCGCCTCAGTTCGAATTAACGAAAGTTTGAACTAACAAAAGTGAAGAACAACAATAGTACACTGCGAGTAGGGCATAACAATTTATTTTTTGAAAAAAAAATCTGTGATTGCGGTCTGCCTTTTTTCCTTGAAGGCGACAGCCAGCACTTTTTGCTCTAACGAGCGAATTTGGCAGAAGGCCTCTTCTCCGCCTTCTTCAAAACTTTAGAAAAGACGGGCGGCATTCAATTTGGCCATGACTTCCGCAGCAGAGGGCGGCACTGGTGCTTCGTTCTCCTCCTCATTATCGTCACTGGCAGCGACACGTTCTGCACTTCTCACTTGACATATTATGTCGCCATCCGTGAGTGCACCACACACCACTGCACTTGAGTCCACATCGACGTAGTCCGCAAAGCGGACGTCTTCCAAAACGTCCTCCATGGGGGCAGTGACGCCGTGTTCAAGCACTGGTGGCTCGTCAGCTTGCAGAGCTTTGGTGCTGAAGCCACAGTGGCGAAAGCAATTTGCTATCGTAAGCGCTGTCACTTGCTCCCAAGCCCGCACAAGCATGTGCAGTGCACTTAGGAGTGTCACTTGGTAGTTATTGCACAAAATAATTCGTGATATTAAATTTCTAATTATACCCTGGTCTATGGGCTGCAGTACCGCTGTCGTGTTTGCTGGAAGGAAGGCCAGCTCAATGGCCTTCGTCTCAACGTTGACTTTATGAGCCGAACAGTTGTCCACAGGAAGCAGGACTTTGCGGCCACAGCGTTCGAGCTTCTTGTCAAGCTTCCCCAGCCACTGCGCGAAAAATTCCCCTGTCATCCAGGCCTTTTTGTTGGCCACGTAGTCTGATGGGAGGGACCGGATGTTCTTGAAGCAACGAGGACTTCTCCATTTGCCTATCACAAACAGAGGCAACTTCTCGGTCCCGGTCATGTTCGCAGCAGCCATCACAGTTATCCGTTCTTTACTTTTCTTCCCTCTCGTGCACTTGTCGCCTTTATACATGATAGTTTTGGCGGGCAGCAATTTCAAAAATAAGGCAGTTTCATCTACATTAAATATGTCCTGCGGAGAATACTTCGCCATGTAGCCTTGAAGCACTTCGCAGCGCCAATCTTCACACGTTTCCATGTTGACGGCGTTCATTTCACCCAAAACAGCACTGAAAACGAGGTCGTAGCGCTCGCGAAAACAGTGCAACCACCCATCTGAAGCAGCAAAGTTGTCGTAGTCTAGCTGCAGGGCGAAGTCCGCTGCCTTTGCCAGTATGACTGGGCCGCTCAGTGGTATGTCCTGCGAACGCATTTTCTTTATCCAAATGAGAAGCGCTTTCTCGAGGTCAGGATACTTTGCGGGCTGCAACATCCTCCTTTTGCTCGCAACTTCTGCCTCTAAGGCATCTTCAATAGTCCTCCTATTTTTTATATAAATAGATAGCATCGTTTTCGGTATCCCATGCTTTCTCGCGATATCTTGCTTAGGCAAGAGTCTAGCGTCCACTTCCTGCAGGATATCAGCTTTCTTCTGAAGTGTTTTGGCACGGTATTTGCCACGGGCACACGCCATCAAGTCGGAGCAGCAGAATCGCGACAGACGGGAAGCTTCTACCGGCGCTATGGCAACAAACGTTAGCCGAGGCCTAACACCAACACAAAGAATCGTGACAGTCGGAAGCTACTCCCAGCACCAACAACCAAAATGTACGACGCACACCCGAGACAGAGACTGTAGAGAAGGCTGGGCGAAGCTATGACGCACCCGATTTGCTGTGTGCTGGTCATGCCATCTGTCGTCTAACAGCGACAACTACGCAGGATTTTCAAAGGCTCCGAGATTGGCGCTTAAAAAAAAAAAACAAATCTTGGAGGTTACGTAGGACGGAGAGCAGGCAGTCGCTGAGAGAGAGAGATTGTGGGGGGGAGGGGGGTGAAGAGTAAGTGGCGCTAGTTTCTGCACTCTGGCCTCCTTGCCCGTTTCTCCGTTTTTCTCTCTGCTCCCTGTCAATGCCGCCTTGTAACTCGGCAGCCGGCGCGGTGGCGTGTAGTTCGAATTATTCGTGGCGGAAGCTACTCCCGTTCGAATTAACGGGCTTTTTTATTCATAGGCTTGTATGAAGCTTGGCCGGACCATAACTTACAGTTTGAATTATCCATAAATTCGAATTATTGAAGTTTGAATTTACGAGCTCTCACTGTATCTTCAATCTTTGCTTGCGCGAATTTTTTCCCGCCTATTGATAGCGTCAGTCGCTGGGACGCAACATTTCAGTGAGGTAGTGCGCTGTGCGTTCATCGAAATTATACTGCAAGGAAGATACCGAGCGAATGGATTAGCGCTACTGCATCAAATTTTGCCAGAAACTGGGTGGCAGCCAAGTGAAAACTATTCAAAAGCTTCAGACGATTTTCCGTGACGATGCTATCAGCAGCACACAGATAGATATGTGGGGTTTAACTTCCCAAAACCACCATATGATTATGAGAGACGCTGTAGGGGAAGGCTCTTAGAATTTCGACCACCTGGGGTTCTTTAACGCGCACCCAAATCTGAGCACACAGGCCTGCAGCATTTTCGTCTCCTTCGAAAATGCAGCTGCCGCAGCTGGTATTCGGTCCCGCGGCCTGCGTGTCAGTAGCCGAGTATATTAGTCACTAGACCACTGTGGCGGAGCCAGCAGCACACAGATTAAGCAGTGGTACAACCAGCGTAAAGACTGCCACACATCAGTGAAGTGCGAGATGTTTTCTGGTCGGCCATCAATATGCCGAAATGATCAAGCCATTGCCAAGGTGAATGCTATGGTGATGCGAGACAGTCATTTGACTATCCGAGTAGTATCGGAAGAGGTAGGCACCAGCACTTTTTGCGTACATTTCACTATGACCAAAGATTTTGCCAAAAACAGAGCAGCGGTAAAATTTCAGCTAAAGCTGCTCACAGCGAAGCAAAAGCAACTTTGTGCTCTAATTCACAGCGCTTTGTGCTGTTACATGATTTTTGCATGATAACGCAGTTTCTTCTAGTGGTACAAAACGAAGTCTCACAGGACATGCTGGATTCTATAAACATGTCATGAACACCACTATCACTGGTTACGAGTCTTGGGTGTACGGGTACGACCCGTAAACCAAATCTCACTTCACACAGTTGGAGCATTCCACGTCACTAAAATCAAAGACCCATAAAGTGCACCGCAATGTCAAAGGGATGCTAACTGCTTTCTTTGACTCCCGTGGTGTGGTACACCGCAAGTAGGCACCACAGGGTCAAACAGTCACCAAAAAGTATTACAGCAGTGTCCTCCATCGTGCCTATGTGATGCTGTGTGGTGCCAAAGACCAAAGTTGTGGTCAACAGGAAATTCGCACATCAATCACAGTAATGCTCCTACAAATTCCTCGCTCTTAATTGAGACTTTTTTGGCGGAAAACTGGACTTCTGTAGATCAACAGGCTCCTTACTCTTCTGATATGGCCCGCTGCAAGTTCTGGCTATTTTGCAATATCAAGAGGCTCTTTAGATGTGCGCGATTTTATTCAAGTGAGGACATTACTGGTGCAGCAACAGCTGAGCTAAGCGCCATTCCGAAGGAGGCCTTCCGAGAATGCTTCCAACAATGGTAGCACCGTTGCAAGATGTGTGTGTAGTCCCAAGGAGACTGCTTTGAGGGTGATTACGTTTCCAACACTCTAGTTATGTCAGTTTTTTTTTTTCTTTGGCCAAAGGTCGGATACTTTACTAACAGACCTCGTATCAATGCCTCTTATAAAGGGGTTATTATGCCTCCTGCTCAACTCTCCGGCTGTATTGTGTGTCCACAGGCATGCGAGGAGTACCGGCAGCTAGTGGAGCGGCACGGTGTGGTGCGGGCGGACTTTGAGCGGCGCATGGCCGGATCGTGCCAGCGGTTCCAGGAGCTTGAGGTGGGCCACCTTCAGCACATGAAGGAGTTCCTGGCGGGATACGCACGTGTCCTCGACAGCAGCCACGCCCTCGTGGGGCAGGTGCACGCCGAGTTCCGGCAGCAGTGTGATGCCCTGGACATAGACACGTTATTGCGGCAATTTGCAGACACTCGCCAGACGGGTTCTGAAAAGCCAGGTGAGATTATCGTTGCCTCCTTTTTCCTTTGTTAGTCGATTTACTGTGACTTCTTGTACAGCAAAATCTGTCATGAGGTTACAACAGCCGATTTTTGAAGCCGTAGCTGTCCGCTGCTGCCACCAGTGTCCCTAACTACTATCGTGCACGAGGACAAGAAATATCCAGGAGCGAGTGGGTTTTGAACCCAAGCCCTCTGTGTGGCATTCGAATATTCTACGGCAGCCACACCAGTATTTGAAACTCCTTGGGAAAGACCTTATACAGGCATCATGTTCGGAAAGGAATTATGTTAACAGATGTAACAAAGTATTGTAGATGACTAAAATAGCAACTATACATCACACAATCCAAATTGTCCAATGAGTGAGTTGTTTAAGGCCTCGCATACATTACAAAGGGCTCAATAATATTTTTTTTGTCATCAGCCACAGCATAGACATACCGTAAAAAAAATCGCAGCATATCCACAGAGTAAATGATGATGAGTGGGGCGAAGCGTCCGCCAGCCCGTCCGTGCGACCATCCGTGCGTCCATCTGTCCATGCGTCCGTCCGTGCGTCCGTCCATCCATCCTTCTGTCTGTCTGTTCGTTTGTCCATCCGACCGTACGTCCGCGCGTCTATCCATCCTTCCGTCCGTCTGCTAGTCTGTCTGTCCGTCCATCCGTTTGTGCGTCCATCTAGTGAACACTCCAAGTACCGCCCTTTCCCATCTCGCATCCCCTGTGGCATCCCCTGTGCGCGCACACACACACACACACACACACACACACACACACACACACACACGCACGCACGCGCACACACACACGCACACACACATGCACGCGCACACACACACACACACACACACACACACACACACACACACATGCGCGCGCGCATCGAACGAAACAACGCACGCTTCATTCTACAAGGCTTTGCAGACGACGACGTCACCATCTAGTGAACACTGCAAGAACTAAACTAGAGGTGGCTACATACAGGGGACGGTACCGCCATCTAGTGAACACTGCAAGAACTAAACTAGAGGTGGCTACATACAGGCTACAGGGGACGCACAGCCCACGCCCTAAGGAGCTTCGCCCCTAAAACCCGCGTATAGCCCGGGGTTGTTTTCTAAAATTTAGGGTGCGAAATTTCAGCCCCGTACTATATGCGGATCCCCAAAAAAGTTTCGGCCCGAATTCAGTTTTGGTTTCGGCATTGGTTGGTGCTATCATCATTATCAAGTGTCTGCGCACTTCTACGTTAGGTGGCGTGGTAGCGTGAGCGGCGTTAGTCCTAGAGACCTACAGGTACAGGCGTGCATCAGGCGAGCAACAGTGGCCATTGCAATCACTTGGCGCACATCACGACGGCCACGATTTTACTTCCGTGATTTTAAGCCATGTCGGGACCGCGCAGGCAGTACTCGGCTGCCTTTAAGAGGAAAGTTATTTCTGCTGCCGAAACCATCGGCAACTGTGCCGCGGAGCGGCAGTTCGGCGTGAATGAGCGGAGCATTCGCGGTTGGCGGAAGCAGAAGGAAGCCCTTTTTGCATGCTGCGGCAAGAGAAAAAGTTTCCGGGGACCGAAAAATGGAGCATTTCCAGACGTGGAACGAGAACTGACGGACTTTGTTCGGGAGCAACGAGCTGCACAACTCGCTGTGCACATCGAGCTGCTGCAGGCAAATAAATGCATTTTTTCTGTTTTCCTCGAACAATATTCGCGTGAAAATGTTTTTTCTCGCGTTTGCTATCCCCGAGTTACATCTCGAACTATACGCGGGTCCGAACTATACGCGGGTTTTTACGGTAATGCTTTAATGTCTTACAGATGTGTAACGGGTACTTTGCTCTTATGCAGAATGATAAATAGTGGCATATTTGGTGTAGTAGTCACCGCGAGAGAGTTTACAACGGGTCGCCGCTCCAACTTTCGCTTTGACTGTGCTGCGTGTTCATGCAGGCCCAGCATTTTTTTTTTTTTTTCAGTTATACTTCATTGCATATAATACGACACTTGTGTATGTACGCTGACCAGTTGTGAGCAGTCCTAAACACCTATTTCTTCATCGTGAGGCATAGGACTGAGCTATACATTTTGGTATGCATAATGTGTTCACAGAAAAAAGAAAGAAGAGTGACAAAAACTAGGACTGATTATCATCTCACCTTGTTGCTAAGAGTATGCAGCTATCTAATCCCATGTACTTGATAAGACCCATTGTGCCAATGTAGGATGGCATTGGCATATTGGTGAATCTAAATAAGCAAGTTTCTTATCGGTCAGAGCTACAGAAGAGCTACTAATATAACTGCCTTTGCAGTAGACTTGGTTTCAATGATAACTCTTGTGTTATCACATGATTGTCTAGGTAGTATTGCCATCTTGTCAAAGAATGGAATGCAGCCACACTTTTTGGAACTTATACCAACAAAAAAAGGTCTTTCCTTTCCTGGACTTTTTAGTTATGCTCCTGCGATCTTGCATTGTGCCATCTGCATCTCGGTCACACGTAACATAGTTCACAGAAAGAGGTACGTTAGACACCACACCCTTTGAAGCCATCAACGAATTTCTCCCTTTGCTTTTTTTTTTTTGCACCTCTGATTTACCATTCGATGCATGCATGCAAACACTGCAGACATGCGAACTTCAAGCTCTTTCCCGGGCAGTCCTGTAACCTGGTAATGTTCACTAAATCACTACTACGGGTTGAAGGCCTCTTTTAACGATCTTGTAATCCAATCGGGCCTTTGATGTAGCGAAGTACCCAGGTCAAAAGACATGCAACTTTGTCTGCCGCTGTGCATAAGAGATTCTTATGTTTCGCTGGTGATTTCAATTTTGTTTTTTTTCTGCCTTACAAGATAACCATGCCTAGTGCTGCCTTGTTGCACATTTAGTTGTTTTACGGCAACCTTGTCGTGTTATGCTTTTCAACTTTCTCAATTCATATTGCCAACCGATTTTCTCACGTACTCTACTGAACTTCCTGTTTTTAGGCGTGCATGCTGTAATTGTCTCTAAACCCACTTCTCTCTTCAATATCTTCTGGAGTGCGAGGTACAAAGCACAGTAACGAATTTTGTTTTCAATAATTGTGCTGCGTGGAAATCCAGGGAAGTTAAAGAAGTACAATGTACGATATTCCCTGTACCTATTGTAAGAGAGACTCTTGGAGCTAAAGAATCAGTGACAGGACTGTAGTATTATTAATAAATGCAAGAATCTTGATTCATTTTATCATAATTTATTGAATAAGTGTATCTGACTGGCAATGCGAAAATTGGCATCTTATAAGGCAGAGACGCCACAAAGCTAATATGGCACTGGCTTACAAGCGTTTTTCTTACCTGCTGGTGCAAGGCTTTGACTGTGTAATGATCATTTACTGCCCCAATTTTATTTCTACGTGAACCCTGATGCGACTGAAAAAAAAAAAAAAACAATTTAGATGTTATGTACTTGTATAAAATTCCACTAAATGTCTCTAGCAGCTGTGCAATTTCCTTGTTCTTGAAGGGGTGTATTACAGTAAACTCTCAGTAAACGGGAATCTGTTTAACGGAACTACTGCTTAAAGGGAAATATTGCCTCTGCAATACTTGGTTACGGGCTTGTATTCTGCAACCATGTTCACCTCTCAGTATACAAAACTCCTGTTATATGGAACATCCTTTCCCGGTCCCCTCAGGTTCCGTTTAGTGAGAGTCTACTGTACTGTGTAAATTAGTAAGCAAATGAGAACACTTGTTGGTCTATGTTGTCTTCTAGTCTCCTTACTGTAAACCTGTTATTTCATGCTTGCATTATGCGAGAGAGCTGTAGTGTTTCACGTTTTGCTGGCATCGGCGGCGTGCATCACTGGACACAATTTTCAAGTGGTGGCTGGCAAGCCATGCGAGCCATGGTCGTATCACCGAGCTTCTACAGTACCCACAAACTTGCAGAAGTTTACAACCAAACTGAAATTCTCTAATAAGAAAGCGTGCGTGAAGATGTGTTCGGTCACCAATTGCCGTAACTCGTCACGCAGAGGTGATCACCTTCGAGGAGTCCGATCCGAGCCTGCAGCTCACGCCGACGAACGCGGCCACCACGGGGTCGCCGCCGTTCTTCACGACGTCCACACCCGCGCCGTCCTCGTCTGGCGCCGAGAACGGTCCCGTGCTGCCGGCCGACTTCTGCCCGACGTCGGCAGCGGCAGCGGCGCAGTCTTCGGCCGCCACCAATGGTCCGCAGGCGCCGGCGGCCAAGAAAGAAGGTAAAGGGCGGCGTCACCGCGCCATGTCTCTCCTGGACCTGTTTTTTTTCTCTCCGTCCCTGTCTGCCACGAAAACGCCGGCCCCTTCTTCTCCCCCCGCCGCCAACAACAACATCAACGCCACTGCCACCGCCACCACCACCACCACTGCACGTCATGCTGCTCCCGCCGCGGGTAGGTTCTAACTGTTCCCCCCTCTCATTGACATCTGATCTGTGAAACGGAAAATGCCATACCTTCACGCATGTAATCTGTGCCCCCCAAAACTTATAGATGCTGTTGGAGCTCAACAACCACCACCACAGATGTTGAAGGTTGGCCCTTTGTGGCACAAGATTCACATTTGGAAACTTGACTTACTTTTGACATTTCTGTGCACTTTGGCTAGGAAGAAACTGCAAATGCTGAGCTGGTGTTGAATTAAGCATTTTTATAGCTTAACATTCTTTTATATCACTTCTGGTTGAAACACGATCACTCTAGTGAAGTATCGTGTTTAAAAAAATGTTCGATGTGGGGTGCTCAGTAGAAATTTCAAAATAATCTTGTTTTTACCATTATGAAATGCTCGCTGCCAGGAAGTAATTACCGCATGTAATTTGAGTGGGTCGTTGAATTTGGTTAATGAAGGAGGATAGCATGACTGGCTGCAATTACGAGATAATTATTTACATTGTCATTACAAACAATTGCTGTAAGATACACTGTAATTTTAACTCCTTCACTTGCTTTACATTTGTGCCCCAGAAATGTGGCATGAAATTATGGGAGCTGCACGCATTTATAGACAGCCAATCATAACATTTATTGCAAGGGTAATTTTTAAATATGTGCTTTTTTGTTTTACTTAGATGTGGCTTCACTATGGCAGTAGTTTGTCTACCAAGCAATGATTTGTACCTGAACAAGCATGAAATTCTTACTGTAAGCAGTAGAGCGGTGATTTTGTCAAGCCACATTCGAAAGCAAGGTTTTCTCTTGCCACAAAGCTGCATTGTGCTTCAAGGGAGAGTAGTTCAGAAAGCCTTCATGACTGCATGTGCAGAACAAGTATAATTGCTTCTTGAGCACCACTTTTTTAATCAGTAGATCGATGTTAAATAGTAACAGACAGGTTCATAATCTTTCTAAGTTTTCGGAAAAGATGTTATTGTTAGTATACTGAGCCGTTGTTTACGTGCTGGGCCTAAATACATACATGCGTGAATGTACGGCAAGTCATCCACCTGGTCGAGTTTCTCCGGCAGCACAGCTGTCTTCAGATGGATGACAAGTTTTCCTTTCATGAAACCTCCTGCACATCACCGATTCCTGCTGGCCCTATTCCAGCATCCCTCATTTCTTTTTCCTGTCAACTCCTGTGAGCATTGAGATCTTATGGAATTTGCCACGACCCGCCGCGATGGTCTACTGGTTATGGTGCCCTGCCATTGATCTGAAGGTCGCAGGATGGAATCCTTCCCGGGGTGGCTGCATATTGTTACGGGAGAATAACTTTACTTTATAAAACGAGGAATAAACTCGGTGGTGGACAAGATGGCGCCCAGTTGGCTCACAGATCTGACAACATCGTCCTCCTCTTTGTCTTCTTCGTCGTTCTCATCCTACCGTTACATGATTTCCCCGGCGGCTGGAGCACCGACCCGGTGCTAATCAGGAGGCACTGGAGTAATACGGTTTGAGTCGCGTAACATGCACTACGTCAGTGTGAGGGTGAAGGATGGCGGGGTCCGTAGGGGTGATTTCGTATGTGACGTCAGTTACTTGGCGTAAGATACGGTAGGGACCTGAATAGCGTGGGAGTAACTTCTCCGAAAGTCCAACGCGGCGCGAGGGGAACCATAACAGAACGAGATCTCCGGGTGTGAAGTGGACGTCACGATGGCGGGCGTCGTATACGCTCTTCTGATTGTCCTGGGAGTCCAGTAAGCGTCGTCGAGCAACTTGGCGTGCCGCTTGGGCCTTCATTATTGCATCACGAGCGTACTGAGACTTGTCATTTAGTCCGGCCGGCAGGAGGGTGTCGAAAGGTAGCGCAGGGTCACGGCCGAACAACAGAAAAAAAGGAGAGAAGCCAGCGGTGTCGTGTCTGGAAGAATTGTACGCGAATGTTACAAACGGTAACGTAGTGTCCCAGTCGCGGTGATCGGCGGAGACATACATGGAGAGCATGTCGGTGAGAGTGCGATTGAGGCGCTCCGTTAGACCATTTGTTTGTGGATGGTAAGCAGTCGAGAGCTTGTGTTTAGTGGCGCAGGAGCGGAGGAGGTCATCAACCACTTTGGAAAGGAAGTAGCTGCCTCGGTCGGTAAGGAGTTGTCGAGGGGCGCCATGATGTAAGATGACGTCCTCCAAAAGGAAATCGGCCACGTCAGTTGCACAGCTGGTTGGAAGGGCCCGTGTGATCGCGTATCGGGTAGCATAATCGGTTGCTACTGCAATCCACCGATTACCCGCAGCTGACGTAGGAAAAGGGCCAAGCAGGTCCACGCCAACACGGTAGAATGGGTCTTGTGGGATGTGCAGTGGCTGAAGACGTCCGGCCGGAGGGGCATTTGGTTTTTTCCGTCGTTGACAAGGGTCGCAGGCTGCAATATAACGGCAGACGTCGCGGTACATGCCAGGCCAGAAGAAGCGCCGGCGAACTCTGTCGTAGGTCCGTGACACGCCGAGGTGACCCGCTGTAGGTGCATCATGAAGCTGGGCGAGAACAGTGTGACGCAATTGAATGGGAACGACGAGTAGTCTTTCGGGGCCGTCAGGACGCATATTGCAACGGTACAATACACCATCATGTATTTCAAACATTCGAAGGGAAGGGTCGGGCCTCACCGATGTGAGCCTTCGGATAATACCGTCCAAGAAAGTATCTCGTCGCTGCTCGATTCCAATGTCATGAAACGCGGATAGAGAGAAAACGTCGATAGGAAGGGTGGTTTTAGAGGAGTCGCCGTCTGGAGGGTCGACAGGATACCGGGACAAGCAGTCCGCATCTTGATGCAGGCGGCCGGTTTTATACAGGACTGAGTAATCAAATTCTTGAAGGCGCAGCGCCCAACGGCCAAGACGGCCTGAAGGGTCTTTAAGGGACGAAAGCCAGCACAAGGCGTGGTGATCTGTGATTACTGTGAATGGCCGGCCGTACAAATAGGGACGAAATTTACCGACTGCCCAAACAAGTGCCAAACATTCCCGTTCGGTTATTGAATATTTTCTTTCAGCAGGCGAAAGAAGGCGGCTGGCATAAGCAACAACACGGTCTCGTCCTTGTTGTTTCTGGGCGAGGACTGCACCGATGCCATAGCCACTTGCGTCTGTACGAACTTCTGTTGGAGATGAAATATCAAAGTGGGCGAGGATAGGCGGAGACGTAAGCAGACACACTAGATTTTGAAACGCATCTGCTTGCTCAGGGCCCCAGATGAAGCCAGCGTCTTTTTTGAGAAGTTGAGTGAGAGGGCGTGCTACGTCGGCGAAGTTTTTAACAAAGCGGCGGAAGTAAGAACAGAGGCCAACGAAACTGCGAACGTCTTTGGTACAGGTTGGTACAGGGAAATCTCTTACTGCGCGTATTTTATCTTGATCAGGGCGAACCCCCACGGAATCAACGAGGTGTCCGAGGACAGAAATTTCACGACGGCCGAAGTGGCACTTTGCCGAATTGAGTTGCAGGCCCGCCTTACGAAAGACAGATAAGATTTTCGATAGCCTTTCAAGGTGCGTCGCAAAAGAAGGCGAAAAAACGATAACGTCGTCCAGGTAGCACAGGCAGATGGACCACTTGAAGCCGTGCAACAGAGCGTCCATCATACGTTCGAATGTGGCGGGCGCATTACATAAACCGAATGGCATCACTTTAAACTCGTAAAGGCCGTCGGGAGTGATAAACGCCGTCTTCTCACGGTCCATGTCATCAACGGCAATCTGCCAGTACCCAGAGTGGAGGTCAATGGAGGAAAAATATTTTGCGCCGTGAAGGCAATCCAGGGCGTCGTCTATGCGTGGTAAAGGGTAGACGTCCTTCTTCGTTATTTTGTTTAAATGGCGATAATCAACGCAAAATCTCCAGCTGTTGTCCTTCTTCTTTACAAGTACAACAGGGGACGCCCAGGGACTGCATGAAGGCTCGATGATATTCCGAGAAAGCATTTTGTCGACCTCCTGTTGGATGATGCGCCGCTCTGCATGGGAAACACGGTAGGGTCTCCGATGGATGGGACTCGTATCGCCTGTATCAATCCGGTGCTTAACAACGGACGTCTGGCCGAGTGGGCGGTCGCCAAGGTCGAAGATGTCCCAAAAAGATGCAAGCAGGGAACGCAGGTCGTTAGCTTGTTCTTTCGGCAAGTCGGGGGCAATCATCTTGGTTAACACACTTTGGTCTGATGGAGGAGTAGACGAAGTTTTTTCGGCACTCGGGATGCTGTCATAACTTAGAGTGCAAATATGGCACTCTGCCGCCGGCACGATCTCGGCTAGAGATATACCACGAGGGAGGACTTGTGTACATAGTGAAAAATTCACTAAGGGTAGGCAGGATGCATTGGCCGTAATAGTGATGACGGTGTGAGGAAACGCAACGTTGTGCGAAAGCAGGACGTCAACATTGGGGGACACAATATAAACACCGTCTGGGACAGGTGGAACAGGGGAGACGCCTATGTAAGCTACTGTTCGTTGAGGGAGACGCAGGTGTTCTGTAGAACAAAGCCGACTTGGAGGGCAACTTGGAGGATCAACAACATTAGGTAGAGCGAGTTGCACTATACCGGCAGAGCAGTCTATCAAGGCCGAATGTTCAGACAAAAAGTCTTGGCCCAAAATTATGTCATTAGGGCAGTGTTCTAAAACATAAAACAGAACTGATGTGTGGTGTCCGGCGACGCTGACGCGAGCTGAGCACACACCAATTACGGCGACTTTTCCACCATCGGCCGTTCGGACCACAGGAGTTGGGCCAGGAGTAAGGACTTTCTTCAGCCGTGCTCTAAGGTCAGCGTTCATGATAGACACGTGTGCGCCAGTGTCAATGAGGGCTGTAGTAGGTACACCGTCGACGTCAACATTGATAAGGTTCTGATGTGCGGGCAAGGTCAGTAGAGGATTTTGGGATCGGGTCGGTATTGCAGCATCACCTCCAAGAGCTGCTCCCGTCAGTTTTCCGGAGGTGAACGCCGGAACGAGCTTGGGGACGGCGATCGGCGAGATGGGGGCGAGCGGGAGAAACGGCGTTGTGGCGAAGGGGAGCGGCTGGATCGGGGGCGCGAGGAATTCTCAGGCGTTAGCGGCTCTGTTTTCGGTGATGAGCGTGAATTCCAGACAGGTGGGCGATGGGGCGGAGGGTGAGGCCACGGAGCAGAGCTGGACCAAGCACGGCAGTGACGCGAAATGTGGCCTATACGACCGCAATTGAAGCATATCGGCCGGTCGTCTGGGGTGCGCCATACCGCCGGGTCGCGATAATGTGGGCTGGCAGAAAAACGTCGGTTGGGCGGAACAGTCACGGGTGGATTTGGTGTGGCGTAGTCTGGACGATGAATGGAGCAGACGTTTAAGCCGGCGTTGGCCAGTTCTTGCCTCACGACGGTCTGTATGAGAGAGACGGTGGCGTGATAGCTTTCGGAGTTGGGGGAGGCTGACACGAGTGGAGCTGCGGCTTCTATTTCCCGACGGACAATACGGACAACGTCACCGGGACTTTCCGTAGAAGGCAGGCGAGGGTCTTCGCATGTGGATGTTGCAGCCGTGTTTGGAAGCCGGGCAAACTGGTGGAGAACACGGCGGCTCTTCGCTTCTTCAAAGCGCCGGCATTCAGAAATAATGTCGTGGACCGTAGATGAATTCTTGAACACAAGAAGGTGAAAGGCGTCATCTGCTATGCCCTTAATAATATGGCCAACCTTATCGGCTTCGGACATCTGCGAGTCTACCTTGCGGCACAAAGCGAGCACGTCCTGAATGTACGTGAGGTATGATTCGGTGCACGTCTGAACTCGACGTGCGAGCTCGTTTTGGGCGGCGCGTTGACTTCCCACAGGCCTGCCAAATAGCTCCCGGAGCTTTTGCTTGCATAACTCCCAGCTAGTCAGTTCTTCCTCGTGCGTCTCGTACCAGACCTTTGCGGTACCTCTGAGATAAAAAATCACGTTGGCCAGCATGAGCGTTGGATCCCATCGCATACGTACACCCACTCGTTCGTATGACTTCAGCCAGGCTTCTACGTCAATGCCATCAGTGCCAGAAAAGGTACCTGGATCTCTCGGGGGCTCCAAGATGAGGGTTGACGGTCCAGTTGGAGAAAGCACGGACGTAGTTGGAGAAGGCACGGTAGTCGGGGAAGGGTCGGCATTGTTGACTGCAGTCGCCATGGGGGAGACCACTAGGCGCCCGCTACGAAGCTCCGTTTTGCGTGAAGTGAGTACCCCGCACCTCCCACCAATGATGTTACGGGAGAATAACTTTACTTTATAAAACGAGGAATAAACTCGGTGGTGGACAAGATGGCGCCCAGTTGGCTCACAGATCTGACAACATCGTCCTCCTCTTTGTCTTCTTCGTCGTTCTCATCCTACCGTTACAATATAGGGAAATGCTGGAAACCCGTCTACTAATTTAGGTGCTAATAATTGAGGTGCATAATAATTTACGTGTGCACTAATTTAGGTGCTCATTAAAGAACCACAGGCGGTTGAAGTTTCTCGATCCCTCCACCGTGCTATCCCTCCTATTCGTATTGAGGTTTTGGGATGTAAAACCAGAACAGTTATTACATTACTGTTTCCGCAGTCTGAAGGGAAGAAAGTGAAATGAACTGTTAGCTTGCGGAATGACCAAAACGATGTTCAATTTTATCGATGGACTTGTAGCTGCCGACGGACTCTGCGAGTGAGCATTCGTCTCAGGCAACGCCCCCTGATCCGTTAGCCGTAGCCCAGCTCCCAAAGCAAAGCAGAAAGAAAAGTTCCATCTTCCTAAAGCAGAATTATTCAGGACACCTTGCATGTGGCCATTCACTTCTGCAGTTTCGCTGCACCAGTTACATGTCACGGTTGACCTGCTTGGCAGTACTGTGAAGCGAAAGAACACCTATTACTGACATGAATGTCTTACCAGATTGACGGCAGAACTTGTGGCTGCAGAGGCACCCCCAAGCAGGTAAACATGTAAAAGGAAATGTGCCCTTAGTGAGGTTATTTTTTTTTTGTAAGGTACACTCATCGTTTATGTATATTTGCGCATGTGTTTGGGCACGTGTATATATACACATGCCAAATAAAGTATGTTTGGGAGTAAGAATTAGGGAACCTTAAGGGCACACTAAAGTTAAGTAACAATTTACGTGAGAGAAAGCTCAATGTATGACAAGACTTAAAACGGCAATGTTATGAACAACAGTGCCCTACTTACCGAGAAATTAAGGTAAATGCACAAGAACACAAGCGCCTCTGTAGGACATTCTCAAAATGATCCCAGTGACATCAGACGGACTGCCTACAATTAATCACTGGTAATCGATCCAGCTGCACTAAATAAAGAACCTTCAGTGCATGAAGAGACTCAATAAAATGCTGCTTGTTCGTTTTGGTTTGATTCATGAAAAAAAGAATTGCCAGACGTTACCATGGGGAATGGCGCGAGTGGTTCGAAAATTCGATTTTCGCGTAGTTACACTGGACAGTTAGTGCCATCGAGTGGGGCGCAGTTGAACCAAAAATGTCTGCAATCTCTGAGCCAATGGCAAGAAATCGATCATTGGCCGTTGTTGCTCCTGTGGTTCCCGCTGCTTTCAGTCTGCTGTTACTAGCGCAGTAACGCCGGGCAACGTTGTGCACGGCAACAGTGACGTCAGTCGGTCCGCGTCTTGAGGCGGGTAATTTGAAAAGCGCTAACCCGATGTGAACCACTAAAACGTTATTTTATTTCAAAATAGGCCCTTCCTTGTCACAAAAGTAACACTACGAGGTTTATGGACCGCTATTTCAACAATCAACGTTGGCTTAATAGTTGCCTTTAGTGTCCTTTTAATTCAAAAATGGGTAGCACAACAACTTTTGCAAAAAACAAGCAAACACGACAAATACTCGCATACATTATGCAACAAATTTCCTAAAGAGCTTGCTCATATAAACTGAACTATACTGCTTGCTTAGATATTCCTGAATATTTACTAGAATGCACACACGCTAAATAATGCTGTACTCACCGGGGATAATGAAGTCGTTGCGAGCGAATTGATTAGAACAAATCACCATAGTGTCCGTCACCTTCTTTCCAATGCGCGAATTTTTTATCTACCCCGTTCTCCATCGTGCGTCATGTGCATCCTTCGAGAAGTGACAGAGCAGTGCGTTGTCATCCTTCCACCGCGATGCTAGTTATTACGACACCTAGCCATGGTCTCTGGCCTTTTTATAGCTTGAGAGCACAGAGCATTGAAGTATGGATATCCAAAGCTCAACATTTGTACTTATGTGATACAAATACTTCTTGAAAAGGGCATTTGTCCTTAGAATTCACTTCACTGGATTCAGAAAAATGATTCCGTGTTTGACGAGTCATGTCGACAACTAACAGCCTTCATGCTTTGCTTGGTATGCTGAAGACATGGGCGCTGCTTCGTGGTAAACACTTGGTAGCAACCTCAAAAGAAAAAAAGAAAACAAATCATCAATCAAGAATCAGTGTAACGCATCAATCCATTTGACCAATTTCTGGTCTTTTCCTCTCGGTTGGTCACTGTGCGTGACCAACCTATCTAGTTGGTAGCATGGGCGGAATGTGGCTTAGACCACTAGCGCAGTGCCAAGAGAAACAGAATTGAAATTGTTCTGTTGTCTCAACACAAGTACTATATGTTGAAGGGTTTTGAAAAAACAAAGCAATAGGTGTCGCTTAACTCTATTTGCATAAAGAAAATTACTATACAGCACCAATTTCCTGGTCATAGTTATTTCACTCGGAAACGGTTGTAACAAAAGCTGGAGAAATGCAACGAAGTTTGGAAGAAGCAGTTCGATGGGCAGCCCCGCTACAGGCCATACGGTCGCTTAGTTCTTTCCTCTTAGCTTTGCCCGTGTTTCAGTTGCTGTGCGCTCATTACTTTCATCATTATTACCATTTCAGTATCTTGGCACCTGCTTATTAGTGAGTGATTGTGTTTAATTATGTTTGGTACAAACCCACCCCTAGCGTTGTGGCAAACACATGGGGCACTCAATCCTCACACCCCTGGTTTCCTCGGCCGTTTCATTTTCTTTATCATTTCTTCAGTGTATGATTAGGTTACCTTAAAATCACGAGCAAGCGCCCCTACCTGGACAAGTGCCACCTTTCCTGATTCGTCAGGTTTAAGATATGCGGCCTCTTCTCGCCTCTCGTCATTTTCAGTTTTGTTCGGGCAAATGAAAACATTGAATGCATGGGTATTCAATAAAGCATTTAATTAGACGCACAGGTGTACAATTCTTTATCCTTAGCTGCTTTTCTGCAGCCGTCTTAAATTTAGATCCACGGCGGAGCAAACCCCATCTCCTCCCCCTCACATCTTGTCGAATTATTGTTTACTATAGGGGGACCGCTTGCCTGTGATTTTACGGTATTCAAAGCTTCGTCCATCACTTCTTATGCCACCACCGTGTTTTGGCCAGTCTGATTTTCGTTTATTAAAAATATTTCTGCACTTGCGGGTTAGCGTGTTGGCGTTCTATTCTCTTCATCTCGTGTAACGTGTGCAAACGAAGCTTTTATCTTTTTAGCTGCCAGTACTACTAGCACTAGCGATAAAAATTGGGAAGAAACGATAGCATCCCCCGCACTAGATTAGGGAATCGTATGTACTGCGAACTCAAGCTGAAATTTATTGCTCTGATGATTTCATTATCTGAACATGAATCTGTTTCAAAAGGCCAGTTGCATACATCGATTCTCAGAATTAACGTCATGCACAAAAAAGGCTTGATGTGGGTTGCTGGGTCAAGTTAATGCTCCTTAGTTTGTTTCGACAGTATCAGTAGTGAATAGACCACAAAAGTGTAGTTCAGTTAACTATAAAGTCAGGACAGTGTCTCCATATGCATTTATACATTCTTAGAGACATTTCGGCGTGCACACAGTGGACGGGAAAACGGAAAAAAGCAAGAAGACGGACAGGCGCGAACTCACAGCTCAGTTTATTGAAATAAATACACTAAATGCACGATGTTCGCTGTGTGCACGCCCCACAATGTTTCTGTGGATGTCCTTGAATCAACTCGCCCAGTTTTCCATGCTTTAGCATTTATACCTTTTGTTAACCCAATAAAGTAGGCAATGTTAGAATAAAGCAGTGCTAGTTTATGTATACACAAAAGGCAGGAGTTAAAACGAGTTGTCCTTGCTTATTTTCTTTTTTTCATTAAAAAAGGTTCATGCTATTCATAACAGACTTGTTATAGGAAATAAACTGAGGGGAAAAGAAATAGTAACATGATGCATTATCCCTTTTTGTGTATGTTTGTCTTTTTTTTAAGTGCCGTTTTTGTTGTGGCCGCTTATCCATCCCTTCTTTCCACTGCTATCTCTCGTTTTCACGTCCGTACTGACATTTGATCTCTCCCACTTTCGTTTTACTTGTTCCCGCATGGTCGTTTATCTATTTTTGTTTGGCCTGTATCTTTTTTTTATCTGGAGAGAGGGAAAGACAGATAAGCAGGTGTTATTGCAAACACCATGAACTGTTTTCTACACACTTACCTAAAAGCATCTAGTCTGTGTAATGCATCTATTCAGTGCAGTGATTTCACACGATGAATGCACTGAACCTTTAAAATTCAACATTTATGATCCTTTCATTGGCCAATGTAGTAAAAATAAGGAAGTCTTGAAAATTTCTCCTCAACAACCCAAGTTTGAGGGGATAATAATTTTATGATTTATCCAGAATAATTTTTCTTTTTGAACGTTTCCCAATAATAATTACTGTGTTTGTCTTTAGGGCTCTTTCTTGTGTTTTGTAGTGTGTGTTGAGCCTAGTATAGGTAGTATGAACTTGTTAATGTCTACCTAGCTCTATTTTAGTGACAGGTTTGAGGGCAAAGACGTTGTGGTGGCATGTCCAACACGCTCTTGCAATGTGACGGGAAATTTCTCACTCCCAATTGGGAGTGAGAAATTTGGAGTGATTTCTCACTCCCAATTAACAATTTTTGTTCCTGTAAAGGACCAGGAACCATTCTGTAACAGCGCCACAATGCCTTTTCTGAAACACGAGAAAATATTGGTCTGCCAAAAGTTTTGTTCACTTCCGGGAAAGTTTTGTGAAATTTTTTTTTACATAAAGAGAGCTAAGAACATGATTGTGATGGGGTTAGCGGTAATATCAAAGTGGTGCCTGAAAAGTTAAACACAAGTGCCTTATTCGATAAGTGCAATATAAAATAGCTAAATTTTCGAACGCTGCTTTCATTGAATTCCATTCTTTGCAGAGGCAAATGACTAAAAGCATTTACAAGTTGTAGTGCAAAGTGTCACGGATGCATTAGAAGTCGAGACAACTTACATTAAAGCTAGTATGTTTCGCACCTTCATGTGTTTCTTGCTCTGCATATGACATATGTTCAATAGCGTGTTTTAGTACTGTCTACGTAGCGTCCATAACAGCTTCAAATATGCAATAATGCCATGCTTTACGTGGAACGCATGCGCATAACTATTGGCTCCCGCGTACTGAGCTAGTTTTTTTTACATACACAGCACCATAACGGATGCAGCATACGGAGTCCTAAATCCTGATATTGACATGGAACAAGTTCAAGCAGTCGTAGTTCCGATTAAAAGGAGCAGTTGTGCACGTAAAAAAAAGGACTTTAAGCCCAGTTTTTATAATTCTTAAAAAAAATTATTTCTATTCAGCCATTCATCAATAAAATTTGCACTGTTAGTAAATGAAGGTAAAAAAGTGGCAGAAAGATGACTCCACTAATTCAGAGGTGCTTGCTTATGCGTGAGCGTACTTGCATAGGTGCCGCACTGTAGTGTTTTAGCCATTACAAAAGAGTGAGGGCATTACCTTTAATTATTGACTCAATTATGGACTGCATAATCACTTGTTTGCTTGTTTCTTCTTATTTTTTTCTTTGTGTATTTTGAGCCTGTTGTGTGATTTCTGTTGGTTTGTTTCGTTTCAGTGCTCGCGTATGCATTGTTCATCTGTGCCATTGTCATGCATGGAAGTTCACTGGCTCTTTTAAAAGGAACACTGTTTCTACTTACATCCTTAATTTTTTTCCTCCTTATTTTGTCTCTTTACGGGGTGGGCCGTTTTTACATGTTTGTTGTTTGCACTTGTCTTTTCTGTCGCACCACTCTACTGTGCTCGGCTGGTGTTTCGTACCTCACTTCCTCTCTCGTTACCTGCCGACGAGGTTGTCGACAGCACCTCGACGGGTTGTTGTGTTTTATGTTTGCAACTCTGCTTTTTATTCGTAATTTTTTTTTCTGCTCGACCTTCGCTCTCGAGCAGCGCGCAGATACGCAGGTGCGCCGCTAAGCCTCGCTGGCTTCTCGCTGGCTGCATTGTTTCAGCTTCAGTTGCTGCGCCGCCTGTTCTAGATTTTTTGGCTTTGACTTTGGCTTGGATTTTCGCTCAGCCAAGCCACAGGTGGGAAAGGTGCCCCCTCCCCCCCCCTTTTTTGTTCTTTTTAGAACGAGACTGGAAACATTCCATGAAGTGAGTTGCCCAGACTTCTATAGGCCCTTGTGCTTCTGTTTTTTTCTTTTCTTTGATCTAGGCTTTTTTTTCTGCACTTTCTTGATTGTAGGGAAGATTCTAGTTTAATCTTTCGTTGCAGAGCTTAATAGTTCAGGTAATTATGTTGCTGCGTCTGCTTTAGTCTTAGCACAGAGCATATTTCAGAGTTAAGTCACTAAAGTTCTTAGAAGTGATTAACTCAGGCTTTCTTGATTGTGATTTGTTTAAACATTCCTTGTTTTGCACCATAAATAGATATAAGTTGTTTCTGGATAATTTCATAATGTTCAGTAATTGTGATAATTTAGCCGCTGTGGCACTTCAGGGCTTGTGCCTACAGTACAGAATTGAGGGTTTTATATACATCAGCATTTTCTCTTAACAGTGGTTGACGCTTTGAAACTTTGTGTTAACTGCAATTAATGATTTGAGAGCAAATTCAGCCATTCTGCTGACAAGGGTAGCTGTTACAATTTTTTGTTGGAGCTTAGCCCAATGCTAGCGCATATTTGTAGTCTATTGAAGTCGCACTCTTTGAAGGTATTGAAAAAGACATGGGGCAACATGAACGGGAGGTACCCAGTTGTGAGAGCTTAAGTTTTCTCTTTCCATGATATTTTGAGATTTGTGTTGCTTCCAAAGCCGTTAGAGACGCCGGCCGACGAACGGGCCCTCCCAGTGCCAGAGATGCAGCATCAGCAAAACTGCGATCTGCAAAGCGCCACGCACTTTCACTCTTGAGAAAATGGCCAAAGGCGACGCCAAAGTGTACCGGTGGTCTCTGTTTCCCCCCCTTCAGGCGCAGGAGTCGATGCCAACGGCAGCCAAGCCAACTCCACAGCTGCCCCCAAGAGAGAGTCCCTTGCCCGAACCTCGCTGCGATCTTCTAAATGTAAAGTCTATAGTTTAGCTTCCAACATTTTTTTTTTACAATTCTCGTATGGTAGCAGTAGGAATCAGTTGTTGAAAAGAGGCTGAAGAACGGAGAGATGAGGTACTGCTGAAACCGTTGCTGCCAGCGCAGCAGGGCACCGAAATCATTGCAGCGTCACGGACGTAGAGATAATAAGCGCAACTGACAAAACAGTAGCAGTGATGGCTTCTGTGAAGTTGAGGAAAGCAGCTTGCAATTAACTTAAAACCTCCAATATAAGTACACTTCACTCCTGCAATTCAACAGTATAATCAAGTCACTGGTAATTATAGAAAACTACAAACATGCACTGTTTTCGTAGAGGCTGAATCAGTGTAACAGTGTCAGCATTGGTTTTGAAGACATGTTCTTTATGTTGCCCTGAGTTCTCTGAGAATGATGTTGATTTGGCATAGTATTTCTTAGGATTTTCACATGCTGCTGAATTGTTATGACTCTGGCCTTGCGGTAATTAATAGAATTGGCATGGTTCTTATGACACAAGCAGCAATGTTTCATTACGAATTCGATCTCTGATGACTCATTCACTTTTCTTCGCAGTACGGAGACGTGCGAGTAGTGCCCGAGGCAATGCAATTTTTTCAGCGTTTTGTTGCACTTGCCGCAACATTGAAAGTGCCTCCTCTCTTCGTAGAATGCGGAAAGAATTTTTTTTTTTCTTTGAGCGATGACACATCTGCTCCCCGCCACGTACCGTCTTTTCCTTTGGAAGCACCCCACGCCACTCGCTTTCTTCACCTAACACACGCAACTGCTTTTCGATTAACCTGGAAAGCCCCTCTGCATGCCCGACTGGAATGGGAACTTGCAATGTTGGTCTCTCTGGCCTTCACCGGCAATGCACACGATGAACCAGCGACAGTATCGGCCAGCAGAGCCGGCTCTGTCAGGCGGTTATTGAACATACGCTCGGATAAGTCGTATCATGTGTGACCTGAAACCTGCCGGTGCTTGAACTTTCTATTAAGCAGAATAGTTGGCCCTATCAAGAGTCTTTTATTTAAATAGTGATGTGCGAGTTAACTGCCAAGGCCTTCCACTTGGTATGTGCTGAGATCGTACAAATTTTCTGAGCTACAACTTTTAGAATGAACGTGTCTGTCAAAATGGTTTGTTAGTGGGTTTGTTAGTATACAGCAGTAGTAATAATAGCAGGAAAGCTGAAAGTCACACATCAACCGAAGTACGAGATTTGGTATATGCACTTTCTGGGCTGGATTATCTCATAGAAGTTGGGGGCAGAGTAGATGGCAAGTGAAGCAACTTCACCAGGATGCCAACTTTTTTAATGAGATGGCTTAAAGGGACTCTAAAGAGAAAAATGATTTTTCTCAAATTCGTCAATTCCTCTCTCACTATAACAAAATCGCCATGTTTGCCGTGAGAAGATGCTTGGCAAGCGGGAAAACACGCAGAACGAAAATACGGGTGGCGACGCCAGCTTTCCAGAATCAATCACCATGGTGTCATAGGTTTTGACAGTATGTACTAGGGTATACGTCATTGCTAATCTAGTAAAAATGTAGTACATTGTCCTGTGAGGGGGTCATACTCTTAACATATAAAGTTTCAAGAAATTACATTGAGCCGATGCTGCCAAAATGTTAAAAATAATCTTTCATATCCGTGACGTCACGTGAAAGATTTCGGCGCAAAATTTAAAAGCGAAACTTTAACCTTGATTCTCTACTCTTTTAATGAATAGGCAATGGTGAAATTAATGTCATTAGTGTTTTCAGAGTGTAATTCATAAATCTAAGCCAATTTATTGTTTCACTTTAACATCCCTTTAGTATAGAGGAAGTACAGCTATGTACTGATAGTGGCAATTCTGCTAGCATCATTTTTGGCTGATCTGTTGGTGTACCGGCTATTTGAGTTGATAGGGGGCGTCCTAAAGTTCTCTACCTACGATAATTTTCATAGCAGTGATACCACAAAAGTTAGGAAAAATCATTCCGAGACATGCAACTTTATTTGATAAAATATTTGCTTGCATCAAAAGCACGGACTGCCATTTAGTGTTATTATTTTGTTGGCAAAAAAAAAAAAATTCTGCATTATATTGTCGTCAGTGAGAACGTACTCGATATTTATTGAAATCATTAACACACCAAGTGATGCTCTTATGATTTTCTATTTCTTTTCACAATGGAAAAGATTGACGTAGACTATTCTGGTCAGACTATATGTTCGCTTTGGGAACTATGACTTAGCCATTGGCCTTAGATAAGATATGAATACATTACAAACGCAACCCTTTAATCGACTGGTTTAACAAAAAGTTAATACAGGTGCTTCAGAAGAGCTTCATGATGTTACGCAGTGCATTTCACTGACCATTAAGAAGCCATTAAAATGTTGCCTTTATTGGCACTTTAGATATATCATAGTAGCTTCATAATATCGATTACTAAGCAGAGTAGTTTGCATTTGCAATATTGCTGTGTCATTAGGGCCTGTTGTTAGTACTGTGGCAGGTAGTTCTAGTTCATACTGTTAACTGTGTACAGTTCTGTGATGTCTGCTGTGATATCAAAATTTAGTGACTTAGTGTGCTGTCAGTCAGTACAATTAAGTGAAATGGCGTAAAAGTGACTGACGCGAGTACTGTCATGATTCCTCAGCAGCATCTCGTCAATGGGGATACTGGCAGGGTCATCCTTTTTCATAAACTTTCTAAGTATCATTTGCACGTCTAATGCTGTAAACAGCTATATCTGGATTCAAAATACACCTCTTGTTGTGTATTGACTTCTTGCACTGCTGTTACCCTACTAATGTTTTGTCTCAATTCGTTAACACTTTTTTCTGATCACTTAATTTTATGTCATACTAATTGAACCTTGAATGAGAAGTTTGAACACGTTTCATGCTGCTTATTGGCTGCAGCATCCCATAGATGCTGGGCCAAGCACTAAATATCTGATGTACTCGAAGTACCTTCGTAAACGTGTCAAAAGTATGTCAGCAGGCCTAAAATGATATGTCATTGAAGAAACTGTCGTTGTAGTCAACACTCAGACAAGGAGAGTTCTGTTTTTTTGGGCAAGAGGTTGTCAAGTACCCTTCACTTTGTCGCTGCTGGGGTTGTAGTCAGTGTTACACTATTGTCACTTTAGTATTATTACGCCAGTGTTACACCAGTGTTGCAAAAGCATTAAACAAGGCGTGGTACACTAATATTTAAATACAAATTCTCACTTACTATGACTTCTTCACACTTCAAGTATTTGGCTCATTTAAATTGGCAGTGATAGAGGTACATGCCCTCTGTGCAAGTGAGGTTCTTTGCAAATGGTTCATCCTCTTTGACCTGCTTTTCGTTTCTGCCAACACAAGAAGCTTGCAATTTTACTGCACTAGGTGCATGGTAGTGACGAAGCACTTCATGACTGGTGGTGGCAGTGCTTTATATTGGTTAACGATTGCCCTTGTTGCTGAGGTGACGGTGCTTCCTCGCCATCTGGCACAGTGGGTTGCTCGTTAGACGCTCAATCGCTTCTTCCCCTCTTGCCTTTTTCACATCGTCACTTCACCCATCTCACCACCACCACCACCCTTTCGTTTTTTGCACCCTTGAGCCATCTCTCGCATCACGCTTTTGTTTTTTCACCCTTTGGGAGCAGCAAACAGCGGCGGCAGAAGCAGCGCGCCGGCGGTCACGGCGGTGGCAGTGGCGGTGACTCATCGCTTTTCTTGTTCTTTTAGTCCTTTTTTTCTGTTTAAATATTTTTTTAGAGAAACGGTAAGAGAAGTGGCAGGTATGTGAAGTGACAGTGGTGATTTGTTTACAAGCCACGCTCTCCTCTGTTAAGTAGCAAGCACCCAAGTGGTAGGGGAATGGAGGGAGGGGGTTATACAACCCACAAGCAATCAGGATTTGAACATTTGTTTGCTTCAGCACTTTTACTAGCGGTATTTGGATATTGTCAGCATTTGCACCAGCATATTTAGGCAGGCTGGTATCATCTGGAAAGTGTAACTTTGCGTGGTGACAGCAAAAAGGGGCCGTAGTGTAGTCATTTTAGAGGGTGTGGCACCAGCAGAAAATGTCTGCTTTACGTGATGAGAATAAGCATGTCCTTGTGGTACAGTAATCTCTTAAGGCTTTGTGTTAGTATCAGTACATCCGTTCTGTAACTACCCACTATACCATCGTTACTAGTACTTTGAACATATTGGTACCGAAATCATTGAACTTGTTGTATCAGCAGAAGTCTTCAATTTTGTCCGCTGTCTTAGCTAGGTTAAAGGGGCCCTTAAACTTTGTTGTGAGTATCCATGGAATTAATTCACTGGAAAAGCGCATTACCTCACAAATTGAAAGCCGCAAAAATTTTAAGAATCTGTCCAGTACAAGCGGAGTTACGAATATTTGTCACATGCTGCAATCACATTCTCTCTCCTCTCGTCCCAGCAAAAGCGCTGGAAGCTGAGCAGGGAGGGAGGGGCAAACAAAAAACGTCACTCGCGTCTCGTCACCTTGAGGATTTGTTTCTTTTTTTTTTTCTAATACGCTGCTTTTTCAGTGCGATCGCGGGCGCACGCTTGGACAAGTGACGGCTTCTTGCGGCGAGCTTTGTAACAACCGAGCGCGCCATGTTCGAATCAGCCAACGGCTGATAGATGGGCTTACTGGGCTTAAAACCGTGATTTGTCGAGAGAAGAGAAAGCTATCTTTAGCTGACTTTGATGATTTATTGTGAATTACAGGCCGCGTTCTGTGCTATAATGCTTGGCTCGCGTGTTGTAGGGAGCCTCTACTACCGAACAGCAGCATTTTCTGACCATGCTCAAAAAGTGTTGCAGGGCCCCTTTAACAATGTTACTGTAAATTGAGAGCATGAAAGGGATTTCCATTATTTTCGCTGGGCTGTTCTTGGTGTGTTTGTATTCTTTGGTTGCAAAAGCCTTGTGTGATGAACTAGACAGAATAAAAACAATTAATGAAAGGTGTTTTAAATTGAAGCTTGCTTCTATAGTAATTAAGTGCATTGCTAAAATAAAAAAATGAGGAGGGTTTAGCTTGTAAACATATTGCCATTTCTTATTTAACGTACGACCTTTTATGTGATAGTTTATTAATTCTATGAGAGTAGATTCCCGCTAGTTCACTCCCACTTGAGAATGACTGGGCCAGTGCATTTCGTTGCCTTCTCAATTTATTTTTGAACAGACTTTTGTTACATAGTGTTCTTTGGCAGTAGTTTAGTTCAACACTGTCATCTGCACTAACTATATAGTGGTTATGCAACTATAAATGCATTTTAATATTTGCTAATGTACATAATTAATAATCTGGAATGCTGAATCAGTGTCATTTAATTCCTGTCATTTACCCAGCAATAGTCTGACCTATCGCGCCTGTATGTACCTGAGAGGGGGCTCTTCATCTTTGATCAGAAGCGACTTTTTTTTTTCCCGCTGTCATTCTAAGCAAGTTATGTTATGGTCAGTTATAGTGCGCACCTGCATGTTTAGAGTTAATGAAGGATGAGTGTACTATGAACATATTTACTTAACAACTAGAGTTCAGTGGTTGGAAGAGGAGGTTATTTTGTCATTAGTGCTATGTGCTGAATGTGGAGGCGTTTGTTACTCATGAACCGTTCATAAACGTTCGCAGTAAGAGCTAGGTGGAAGATAGCAGGCTAGCACTTCTTATGTGTGCTTGTACAGGTCGTTAGTAGTCTACTGCTGGATGCCATTACCACATTCTTGGTTCCCTGCTGTGGGACAGAAAGCCAGGCGACATTTACAATATGTAACTTATTTTTTTCATTTGCGTATGTCACAGTAAACAGGCAGCCAAATGTAAATATGGCCTCAGAAATAAAGATTAACCTTTTGACATCTTTAATAAAGGGACTAAATAGTTTCTCTGCCCCGAGAGAATTTCTCTGAACAAAAATGAAGGGCCGCCTCTGTGGTGCGCGCAATAAAATCTCAATTTTTTGTGAGAACGCAATACTGTGTTGCATGCAAGGTAGCTCCTTGTGCCACAGTTTCAGTTTCTTGTGCCAGGCTTTGTTATAAATTGTGCCGCCTAGTTGTTTAGTCTCCGCGTTTACCGTTGACAAATTAGTAATTGGCAAAACTAGTGTTGCCTACTAGCGTAGTACTAGTGACTGCAGTAATAGCAGACAATAGGGATACTACTAGTATTGCCTATTGTTATATGTTTTGTCTGTCGTTCAAAAAAGCAAACTTTCATAGACAGCAGATATATTCCGCTATGCTTAATAGTACGTAGTGCTGTCATTTGCTTCTAATCCCAGCAGCTAACCGTATTGTAGTGAGTAGTAGCACGCTTCCATGCTTTGCACTGTTACAAGCTGTATTTGTAGCTGTGTTGTCAAGTGCTGTCCTTTCTAGCTCGAAAAATGTGCGCTGCAACCATGAATATATAGGTCACAGGAGGTAGGATTGCGGCGAGTCTAGCAGCAGTGGTTATTATTTGGCTTGATAACTCGTGTAACTGCGTAAACGTAATACAGTTGAAAAGCTTAAAATTTTCAACATCTTAAAGTTGTAGTTTAAGGGGAATTTTCGATCAGTCTGTCAATCCATTTCGTGAAAAACAAGGATTTAGAACTCTTTAAATGCAATGGTTTGTAATCTTGTATGTATTAATAAAAGCAAGTAGCTGCACAAGTTACCAAGAATAGACTGCGTAAATGCGGTCGCATTATGGACACTACACTAGTAAACCAGTAATGATTTGGGTGGCTGCGAGGTAAGGGCGTTACATCCAGTTTTTCAATGTAGGCAGCCATCTTAGAGCTTTAGAGAGTGCAATGACATTTGCAAGCACGAAGGGAGGTCTCATAGTCTGTTAAATTGAAAGCAAGCAGTAACACTCAGCAGCTTCATGCTGTTCAAAAAATGAAAAGCTAGGTGGACCTGATTTTAGCGACAATTAATTTAGACTCCATACTTTCAAGACAGAACGCAGGTTTAGTGCAAGTTTCTGAGACAACAGCTTACGTGGCCTCCATTTTTCTTCCTACTTCTCCTTACGGTTAGTGTTGTTGCAACGTCAAGAAATTGAAATTGTTGCTGAAATGGAAAAGCAGCACGAAAGACGCGGACAGAGGAAAGATCTACGCGCTCATGAAGGATTTTACTACTTTCACTTTATTTGCTTACATGAAGTGCAGTTTTAGTTAGCATCGATTTGAACTCTTTTCTATTAAATCTTTTGTGACGCTTAGCTGTTCAGATCACCAAGTTTGCGTTCCTGCATTGGAAGTTGCATAAATAAGTATATATATATATATGAGAATCATGTCATGGCTAGGTAGGCACCTAATCTCGATTGGCTGTATGCTCCGCTTCCAGCTTTAGTTGGTCGAGGCAAGAGTGAAGACAGTGTGTGTGATGCCCGTGTTTCTTGTGGGTGACTGGGGTTACAGGGTTCTTGAGAACCAAGTGGGAACGGCAGAAAGAAAAACGCAAGCGAAAGAAGGAGATGTCTTCCAAGGACGCGTCGACCACGAGCGGAGAGGCGTGAGTATCGGACTTGTTAGTTTTTTTTTTTTTTAAATAGGTTTGTTATCTTCATCTTTCTTCCTGCGCATATGGCTTTGCATTGCTTTCTGTGCATCTCGTAATCATCATCTAAGCTTGAGAGGCAAAGTGGGCGTTAACTCACAACTGAGGCATGCATCCATTCAAGCTACGGACAGGTTTCTATTTACATCACCTCTTGTTTCTAAATCACTCGAACTAGGGGTAGATACTTAAACTGAGTCGTATGCGCGCGCTGTAATCTGAATTTTTCTTTCTGAGAATTTCCCTAAAAAAAAAGAGAAGGGGGTTCTTTCATCCCCAGTTTGCTAAAGCCACTAAGCACAACCTGCAATGGTCGCAAGGCGCTCATTGCCCTAATGAGCCTGCATTGGCAGGGGTATTCCACCGCTTTCGGAACGGTTTGTTAGGAACAGTTGAAATGGGTGTTGTCTTTCTTAGCACAGGTGGGGTTAACTTCTGGTCATATAAGTTGTAATGAATTTGACTTTCTGAATATTTGCATCATTTTCTTGTTGAAGCAGATCATATCGTACCATTACTTAAAAAAAAAAGCTTTGTTTTTATGGAGTTGCTATTGCTAAATTTTGCATGTAGTTATTAACTCCGTAGCAACATATTTTCTTACTTTTATGCTGCTCTACTTAAGAAGCCAGTGGGATGCAGAATCGGTTAAACCTCACAAGTTGCCCACACAGAGCACCTGTTTTTCACTGGGAATCGTTTTGTTTCACACAGTTGGAAAATTGTCTTTTTTTCACTTGCCTATTTGTTGTCTGTTTTTTTTTTTCACGAAGCACACAGTTTTTGCTCGTGTCTTGGATGATGGGGTGTTGGTCTGGTTGATGTGCTGTGGATTGACTAACTGCACCTCCCTGTGCAAACGTTGCCACTTGGGAGTCACGTGTGCCCTCACGTGTGCTTGCTACGTGTCCACTAACACTGCTGCTTGTGCTATGTCAGAGGTGCGCTCTCACGTTTAAAGCTTGTCGACCTTGAATGTGGATGACAGCCAAACGTCTGCCAAAGTTCGCACAAAATAAATGCGGTCATGAAGTATAAAAAGCCTCCCAATCTTGGTCATGTAGCTGCCATGTAAAAACTGAAAATTGAGCAACTTAACAACAGCTCAGTTACAGGCCAACATGCGATGTATAGCAGGAAAGCAGTAATATTGCTATCAAGCAAGAACAAGTACAGCCATGTACTGAGCATGAATGGTAGAAGAACAGACCTTCAGTACAGCTTGAGATTGGAAAGTTTGTTAGTGATACTTCAATTTTGAAGCACTGGGACACCCTGCGAACCTGTTTGATATCTCCAAGCTAAAGAAAGAAAACCTGCAGTTTTAATTACAAGCCGATTGTAAGTTTCAAAACGGAAAGAGAAAGCACTTAAAGCGCATGACGAAATCCCGTAACCCCGCCCATACTTGACAGATTTTTAAAATGTTTGCGACAGTCAATTAGTGAGGCAGTAAATGGCAAAAAAAGAAGGGGGACGAAGTGAAGGCACCAACTGACGAACATGGGCATCTTGCGTTCGAGTCTTCACTTCCTCCTCGTCCTTCTCGAGTCATACCTATTTTTCTGAATTTCTGAACTAACTAGCTCAGCAACAAGAGCTGTTATGGTGAGAGTGGTCTTTTTATGAGAGAAAGAGCATTACACCTTTTGCAAGGGGTGTCGCAGGACTCCTTGTAACGTAGATGCTTAAAGCAAATCTCATGCACGAAGCGAATGCTGACCTGGACGAGTTTCAGATTGAGCGCAAAACACGTCTTCTCCTAAAGCAAGGCGGCCGCCTGGGTGGCGCTCGCTCCTCAGGGCACGAGTCGCTCTGGGCCGAGCCGGCGGCAGTGGCACCCTGCACGAACCGTCGCCGCCCTGCGAACGTAGCACGCTCCGGCGGCTCTCGGTCGAACAGCCTCGAGCCACCTCTGACCTCGATTCACTCTTCCACATGCCGGTCTGCACGGCAACCACGGCAACCACTTCGGTGGTGCCGGTGCCCACCAGGTTAGTTGTTCCAGTGTGAGGCGGTGGCAGCGAGCAGTAGTTGGTATGCAAATGATTCTCGGGCTCCGAGAGCTGTGCAATTGAAAGTGGGAATTAGAGTGATAGGTGCAATGGTAATGTGTCCGTCTGTGAAATTCTTAAACTTATAAAAATCTTGTTCTTTCATCCTTTTCTACAATTGAGGAAGCATAATTAGGTATACCCTCTGCAGTAGCAGCCGTTAGTTGCAGAAAAATAGTTCATAATCTTAGCTTCTCAATGTCACGGATGCATTTTGTTGAGGGTAGAATGTACTAGTACACTTGTGTAGTCTTTCAAGTGCACATGAGAGGATACCACGGGGCTCAAGCAGTCTTCGAGTCCTTTGCTGCAGTATCCCTCCCTAATATTGAGTTTCAACGTGCAACAGGCTCACTACTTCAATCAGTCAACCAGTCGAAGGTCATTCTCTAATTAGGATGCTATAAGGAATGACCAACTGGATAACAAGGTAGTAGACACATAGGAAGGCTATGCTACTATCAATCAATCAATCAACCAATAAATCAATCAATGATTGATAAATCAAACACACAAATAGACTATTAAAGATCTCCATGGTATTGGGAATGAGAATTTAGCACACGCATATGAAGACTTTGCTACAAGACTTGACATTGTTTCTGTCTTGGGTGAAACTGTGTGTTTGGGTGTGTGTATGTAGTTTTCACGATGGTCCGGTGAGGTGCCCCTTCATGCGCCACTACGAGAATACCGTCATATCGGTGTGTATTGGGCAACAGCGTGAGGCTAGCGGTCGTGTTGGCTTTGCCTACTAACGTTGCTGCTGCGCTGCTACTAACAAGCTCTTTGTATACCACAGCTTCTGCATGCATTTTTGTTTCCACCGTGCTTGAATTTGTGTGTTCACTACACTGTTTGCTCTTTACTTTCTCACTTGTCCGCTAACTGCACGTTTCACTTTGGTCTAGAGATTACATTTGTGTAGCTGTGTTGTTTTCACCTGGACATTATTTGAATGCGTGGAACTAGGAAAATGAAATGGAAGTGTTAGTCGTAAGCTTGAGTATTAGAGAAACTGGCATTCTGTGTTACTGAGAAACCAGCTTAATGAATGAAGCAATTGCTTTCACGCTGTGTTTGCACAACAACAAATGTGTGCCTTACAGACATAGTTTCACTGTCTACAGATAAAGGTAGCTCTTTCTCATTTTGTTTGTCTCTATTACAAACAGCTTAGATCAGCTCAGTAATTCAAATAAAAATGCAGGAACAAAACCTTTGGAATGCAGAACATGCGGGTTGCTGCTCGTGTCTGTGCAAGTTGACAAGGTTGATTATGGCAAAGATATCTGAAGTTGCATTGTTCTACAATTTAAAAGGCTTCCTATTAAATATATTTATATGCATATTTTATTTATTTATATGTATATGTATTTTATCACACAGCTTTTTTTTTTGCGATGTTCCGATTGGAATATTTTGATTTACTGCCAACAGTGAAAAATTGTCACTTGTTGCTGGCTACACATTGAATCTGATAAACAACTCTTAGAAGATCTTAGAAGAGCGTACCCCGCAAATTTCTGAATTTTCTCAGTAAAAGTTCTCAGGCCGTGCAGAAAATGTGTAATTGTAGGCAGCTTGTATCTTGTATAATGCATTTGACAAAGCCCTATGTTTCACTCAAGCGTTTGAAGGTTTATGAAGTATCGACTTTGGAAAATAGTTATGAAAGTATTCTCATTAAATTGGCACCTGTTTCTTTTCCTGCTTGTCTGGCTTCTTCCTTAGAGACAGCAAGGAATCTGAAGAACAGGTAAGTTTGCCTTTTGTTGCTTTAACAGAAGCTTTATTGAGCTTCGTCATTACAAATTGAATGGCTGAAGTGCTGTTTACTGCATTGGGACAAGCATTATACACAGCACTTTCTTCTGTAGAACGCTGAAGTCGACGAAGAAGGTTATACAGTACGGCCATCATCGGAGCGTCACAAAGAAAGTATCCTTTGTCTCGCTCAATGTTATCAGACTTTTCGATAGTAGCGTAACGGTGTGGTGCTATTTAAGGTGGTGCCCTCCGCTGCTAAAGAATGCACAACTTTATGCTATTTTCTTAACCACTGGCTCCTTCAGATGACAGGGACAGTTTTTATTCAAGTTCAGACGGTGATTCAGGTGAGACCCTTTCCTTCATTTGCGTGGTTGAGCGACAGTATGACAAAGAAGTTTCGACGTGAATGACTGGCTGTGTGAAGTTAACGATGTTCTTGAAATATTTAGCTGTTCCTGTGATGTCAGCTTCTTGTTAATAAAGAAGGCTCATCCACTGTAAGAAACAATCTTTCCTCTGTGATGCAGCAGGCAAGTGTTATGTTGTGGAGCCAACCACACATCTCCCTCCTAAGATTCCCAGTAGGACCAGCTGGGATATTGCCCTCCTAATTTATGGTGTGGCATGTGGCACACTGCTAACAATTGTCCCAACTGCTCTGCTGAGAGGTATCTATCTCGCAGGTTCATGCCAGGTTGGCTTGTAGTTGTTGTTCTTGCCAGATGTTGTTGCATGATGAGATTCAGATGAGCATAAATATGTTCTTCCTATTGCTGGCTGGTACAAAAAGAAATGTTTGGATCTAAGTTGACATTGGTAACGAGTGAATTCTCCAAGTGTTGTTGGCACGGTCCCCCACGCCACCACATTTCGCCGCCGTGTCTCATTTCTGCATGCTTCCATGGGTGCTATGGTGCGCAGACGATGAAGACCGCGACCGAAGGATCCACATAGAAATCAAGCCGCTGAGCAACGGGGCGCCAATGAGTGCAAGTGTTGACGAACTGCGTGCCACTATTGGCTCGTTATCACTGTCACCGATTCCCCAGCACTCTGTGAGTCTGCCAGTTTCTCTGTTTTTGTGTGCTTTATTTCTGTTTTGTCACTGTCATGACGTGTAGTAGCTGTTGCGTTGTATGCCTTCTTACACGTTTTCATGCTTGCTATATTGTTGGCAGACTTTAGCTACGGATGTCAAGGTTCATTAGTTTCTTGTCTCTATGGCCACAATTCAGGGGAGATCGAATTCGTAAATGCTCATGCTTAGACATGTGTGTGCATGTTAAGGAATCCTTGGCTATAAAAATTAAGATTTATATGAAGCATTCCACTACAGTATCTGTTATATCTCTTGTATTTTGATGACAATCAATCAATCAATCAATCAATGTTGCATTTTTTGCAAAGGTGTTCGGCTGAGTGCATATTACTCCACTGATGTATTCAATTTGAAATAAAAATATATAGAAGTGTGAACACTGCCAAAAGCTTCTTTTATTGAATCTATAGTAGCTTTTAAAGCGATGGAAAAAAAAAAACATTTTTTTTTCATAGAGACGTAGTTGTTGCAGAGGTATTGCGAATATCAGAATTAGTCCATGTGACTCTGTGCGCTTCGCTACAGTCTACCCGTTGGGATTCACCTTGTATATAGATTATGTGATGCTTTTATTACTGCACAGATGGGTAAAAAAAAGCTCTGTGCCAGCTACGTTATACATGCTAGCTAACCCACTGAGCCACCGTTTCAATAGGTTAAATTTCCTTTTTGAATTAACTTCAGAAATTTAATGATGAGGTCAGTTGGTTAGCTTTGTCACCATTATGGAGAGATGAAAGTCCAAAAATGTTTTTTTTTTTTTACAAAACTTCCATACTTTTTGGTTTTATTTGCTTTCACAAGTTTAGTTTCTCTACTTGCATGACAAAAATACTGAACATTGTTATTAAACTCGAAGTAGGTTAAAATAGCTTTTAAAGAGCACAAGTTGGCTACTAAAAACTAGGAAGAGCTCATGATCTGGAGTCCCCCTGCAAATTGCCACCTGGCTGCTTGCCATGAGGAGTTGATTAAAGCCACATACTCAAAATAACCTTGATTGCCAAGCTTTCACGGTGGAAGAAATAATCTTAAATAGTATATCTTCTTCGCATAGATGAGCTTTCACTTATACCTTTAAAATACGTTTTTCTCTCGGTTCATTTTTGGGCAACTTCATGAGCTTGGACATCACGATTTGGTACTCCTGGAAAATGATCGGGATGAAATTTTTCCCACATATACCTTAACATGTGAAGGGTGCAAGTATGTCCTTTAAAACTCGATACCACCCGTACAATTATTATGAACCTAAAGTAAGCAATTTGTAGAGGCTGAGGATTCTAAGAATTCTCACATTACAATTTGTCTTGACCATCAAAATGTTTTATATGCACTTTCTTGATAGTTATTTGCATTCTACAGTTAATATGGAGCAGTATGAGCCATTAATGGCTCAGAACTATAAAATATTAGTGACATAAAATTTTCGTCTAAAAGGAACTATACTCTACACATTGTCATGGCACAAAACGAAAACTGTGGAATTTACTATAAAACTAATTAAAATAGTTGAAATCAGTACAAAGGCTTATATTTACAGCAAAATTTTCATTGCTGTAGGCTGTAGATTAACACTTTTCTTATTTTTCCAAGGGGAGCCGTACGATAGCACTCTAACTACAGGTGAACTGTAGCTCAATTTTGCACGTGGTTGCGCAGTATATCTGGTCACATTTATTTTGTTAAGATCGATTGATGCAAACGTAATTGCCGTTGAATTTCACTGGTGAATGTAACTTCAGTGAGCCACAGCCATAGTTTGGCTTTGACTGCAGTCGGTGCGGCAGTGTGTCAAGTTTACTAATTTGGCTAGTCAGCGGACTTGTTGACCAGCCGCTCGTGAAGTGAAACCTAGTTGCCCTTGGCCACTTACTGGCGCATCGAAGGGGATGAATGTGGATAATGTTCTTTAATGAAACTTTCAGTTGTTGGTTATGCGTTCTTTTTGTGGCCTTCCCAGTCTCGCCTGGCATTGATTTCATGCTCATTTCTTTCTTACCGACTCGCCCAATGGTTCGTTCTTTTTAAGTTAGTGATGTGTGTCGCACACTTGTTTGGAGTGTATGTCCTTTTTCCCGTGCCTTTTGTGCATCTCTTGTGTACTTTTTCTTATTTTCCTCCTCCCCCTTCTTTCTTTGGCACGGGGCACCGCACTGCAGAGTCGGAGGCCAGAAACGCTGTACATCAGGCACAAGGTAGCTCGAAGTATATTCCAGTTGCACGCAGCCGGGAATGAGTGTGCTGTGCCCATGTGTTGCCTGAAACTGCTGCTTGAGTAGTCCCCGACCTTTTTTTCCTCGTTTGTAAAACTAACGCTTCTCCGGGACAATGTTGGTCAGCTTGGTAATGTCACTTTAGCATGGTCAGGGAAAGTCACCTTAGCATTCTGAGAGCATTCACTGTAAAGCCAGCTTTTCAGAATGCCAATTTGCCCTCTCGATAGTAGCGTAGTTGATTTGGATTTGGTGTGTTTTATGAAACTAAATTTCCCACAATATGTCTTACCACAACGATGGCAGTGTAGTCAGTCTTGCACTCGATGCGTATGTGTAAACTTTGTGCATTATGTCAGATGTAAAAAATGTGGACGTGGTACATTAGCGAAGCACCAGCATTGCACTGTGTACAGTGCAGAGAAAGATGAATGTCCGTGTATCTGAAAATTGGGAGAAGAGTCTGTTTCTTGAAAAATGCTTTCTTTATTTATTTATTTTCTGGCTACCTCTGTTCACCTAAAACATTGCTTACACTCTGTAATTAATCTTTGTGTGTCACGAGCTATGTATGGCCAATGCATCACATTGACAGACATGACTACTGCTAAGTTATTAGAGGTAATGTTGTCTTAACCCTTTCAGTGCCTGGTTCTAATGAAAATTGAGCACCATTTTTTTTTTCTTATAGTTGATATAAAGTTATCACTGTGGCTAATTCTTGCTGATAGGCAGAAAAGAAAGTGACTTGGGTGATGACAAATACCCTCCTGTGGGTGATGACAAATACCGTCCTGGTACAACAGAGAAAGCAGTAGTTGAAAGGGATGAAAGATATCTTGGAATCATTCTAGAGAATGCACATTGATGAAGCATGCTTCTTCACTGTTTAAAGGAGGCGTGCCGTAGTAAAAACAGCAACAGACAGAGAAAAGGAAAGCCTCCATCATACATATAAGAGATGGCAACTACCTTCAAAAATCGTAGCTTTTGATAAGTTTATTTTTTATTAATTATTTTTTATGGAGATATATCACCGTGCCTAGCAGTACATAGACCGTAGACTACCCATTCCACCTGTTGGCGTATTCTGATAGAGGTGTTTCGTAGCCACTAAATGGGGGGGGGGGGAATTAGAGAACAGGGGTAGTTAATATTCTAGTAGATACTAAAAGGAAAGAAAATGGATCTGGACAGGCCACGTCATCAAAAGGCCAGGCAACAGATGGTCAGTTAGAACATAGGAACGGATACCGTGAGTTGGGAAGCATGCAGGGTGGTGGCCAAGGAGTAAGTGGGACAACGAAATTAGTAAGTTTTGGCAGTATAAAATGCAATCGGCTCATGCAGGAAATGGTGAGTTGGAGTTCATTCACTGGGGCCTTCATCCTGGAGTGGATATAAAATGATGCTACCAAGCACAAATTTTTGGACAAATGTATCACCTGTGTGCTTGGGAGTATGGGTGTTAGCTGCGGGATAGAAACGCGTTGAAAGTTCGTCATCTTCGCTGAAAGGGTTAACACAAGTGTGTCTGAGTTAACTTGCCAAACTTGTGATTGAGTGCTTTGGCCTTTTGCATGTTTACTCATTAGCTATGCGAGGTGTGTCGTGGGCACGCGCATGAATCTGTGTGTATGCCGTATTTGTGTGCATCTACAAATGCACGTATGTTTGAGCCTCTCTTCCTGTATGCCAAAAAAGGAGAGTTAGGTGCTGTATCTCGAGGTGAGTACCGCGTGAATGAACCCTTACTGTTAAGTTCGCGTTTATGCTTTAGGTGATACAGATTTACGTAACCTTTGTCGGAGTCATTGCCTTTTTGATTCCCAGGAATACTGTACAGTACTCGCGTATTGGAATGCCACAATTTAAGGCGTAGCAATGCACAGACTTTCGTTTCCAGCATCTTCTGTGTGTCGTGAGGGCGTAATTTAGGCATGAACGCTTATATCAGAGCCAATGTTACCTTTAGGGGTCAGATTCATAGAGACATGACGGGGTTTTTCGCGAGCTGGGTGATTTTATCATGTTCGTTCTTTTGCTCTCCTTTCTCTAGAAGTAGTTGTCGTGTGCGAACATTGCATGCTAGCCATGGTTTCTGCTTGGTTACGCTCCTGACGCTGGCTGTGCATTCATCGCAGGCACGAAGAGCGTACAACAGCGCCTCGTCTACGCCAGACGAAGCACCCAAGAGGCCAGCAAACCAAAGTTCAAAGTGAGCTTGCGTTTCGTGCATTTCGAAGCTGCTGCCTTCTCCTTTAGGTTGCTCTTTTAACGTCGAAGCCGTTGAAGCTCTTTGTTCGGCCGTTTTGGGACCAGGAAAATAACCCATGTCTGGCGCATGCGATTCAATTACTTTGCTGGCATGTGCTCCCTTTGTCCCCTCTTCATAGCCAATCCTAAAACATTCTAGTAGATAGCCGCTACAAGTAAAGACAGTTTTCTCTTAGCAACGTAGGAGGAAGGAAAGAAGAAGGTAGAAGATGAAGTTGGTATGCGGAACTGAATTGGGTATGGTACCAAGGAGCTCCTAGCGAGAGTGATGTGAGGGTTGGTAGGAAGGAAAGGAAGAGATGGCGCTATATAAGAGAGGAGGAAAGAGCGAAAGAAGGAAACATGAAAAAAAAAAGGAAGAGAAGGAAGATCTCAATCTGTTGGTGCTCGCTGGCCCCACTGTTTTCTGAGATTGCACCGGCGTACAACTGGCTTTGATTTTTTTATTGTTCAGTTAATTACTTGTTTCCAACTCCAGGCAAGCTCTCAAATGGTGACTGTGTGTGATAAGCGAGGGAGCAATAGCGCAACCCTGTAACGACGTGCTCGTAGCAGACAAAACCTTAATTTGCGCAAGAGAGGGATGTGGTACATTGCCATGCCACTTAGTCTTCACCCTTTTCTGATACCATGCATTTCAAGTAAATCTCAGGTGCATTTTTATCACTGGGACTTGTTATCCTGGATTACCATCATGGTTGGCTTGAAGAAATGTCACGGAAAAATCTGGTTTATGTTCTTCGCTTGCTTCAGCTTATTGGAATGGTGGAAAGAAAAAGTACTTGCACGAATTGTTTTGACAGATAGTGACTGTCAACTTCTCTTGATAAGCCTCTTTAAACTGCACCTTTTGTTCAGTAAATTTGTAATCACATTGGAAAATCTAGAAACTTGTTTTTGGTCTTTTTCAATAGTTTTGTTATATGAGAAATCATGTATGAATTATAATTGATTATGACTTTTTCTTGGTTTATATAAGCCTTGCAGTTTGTGATACTCTGAGATGCGAAGAAGTGCAGCACATTCAATTGAACATAGGCACGTTTGCCAGCTGTTCTCAAGCCATCAGGGAGCATTTTGAACTTGTAGCTGTAAAAAAAATAATTTCAATAAAAAAATATGTTTGTCACTAAGCATGAGCCCTGGTCTACCATCAAGTGGTCTTAACTTTTTTTTTTTTTGTATAGACGCCAATATGCTTCTGAAAAGTCGTGTATTTTAGCCAAAAGTCGCTAAATGACGACGATGATGGTAATTTTTTTTGAGCATTTAGTTCTTGACTTGATAACGCATGTGAATATATTATATTTTATTTAAACAATATTGTAAATCAATTTCTGCTGTGGCGAATGAAGTTGAACTGCGCTTCTACCTCCTGGCTACGCCACTGTTAACCAGTGAGTAGTTGTAGTCCACCTGATTGCGGTGAACCATTAGCCATTCGGAGCTGCTTTGCCCATCTCTAACCGAAACAGACGAAGTGCTCGGAACAGCCACATTGCACGCAAAAGATCGCAGCACCACAAGAAACTTGATCTTTTATGCTTTGGCCTCATTCATTGAAGCTCGTTGCAAGCGTTCCGCTGTTCCTACAGTTTCCTAATTTTCTATGTCTGTTTTAAAACGCTGTACCTAAAATTTGGAAGTCCCCCCAAAAAGTCACCAAGATTCCCAAGAGATAGAACTGTTGCTAGCACGACTCAAGAGACACTAAATTAAGCGACTTTCTAGCTAAGTTAACACCACTGGCTCCCATGACAGGAATGCCAGACATTAATTGTTCTTCTTCACAGGGACAGCGGCGGCGTAGGCAGCGGCACGGAAGCCGACATGCTTGGCTTGTTTCCACTGGACGCGAGTGCATCAACGCCAACCACGAGACTTCAAAGTCCACTGGGCCAGGGTGAGCCCGCATCACAGCCTTCCGCGTCAAGCAGCGTGCCCTCCTGGGACCGATATGCAGGTGAGGGCAACCATCGCTTATTGAGCGCTTGCACAAGCAGCAAATGCTGTTGTAATTGAACACACGAGCCTGTGAGTGTGTCCTGTCCTTTCGAAGCAGATTATTATCGTCTGTCGATAAATACATGAAGCTGATGTGATTTGATGTCAGTGTTTTGGGAACCAAATAAAAAGCAAGTGAAAGTAAAGTGTTATTCTTTCATATTGGTTAATTGCATTTTTAATGTAAATGATCCCTAACGCCGTGCAGTAAGCTATGTTATATTGCTTGATAAAACGAGCTTGATGGCCCACTGAAATTATATGCTGTATCTGTCTGCTGGGGCCAAGTACCCTTAAAATGTTTACTAAAAAAAAAAACGAAATTCCTTTCGAAGCACCCGTCCCAACGTCTCATTGAACTTGGTGATGCCTTTATAAAAGTGATTGTGCGTAACAAAACATTTCATTCAGAAGTGATATGAGAGAGTTTCGGGTTGATTCATCATTAGATCACTGTTCGATGTCTCTTCTTTGCCAGTAGCATTCTTAACTGTTGGCAAATAAGCACGACGTGTCACGAGGGGTTATTGTTGTACATCAATTACAGCTGCCTGGCACCTGTGTTGTGACTTGAAAAGTGACATAAGGCATCAAGGGTAGGTAAGGGTCATTCATCACACTGGAGAGCCTCACTTTCTTGTTGCCACGTGGTTTGAAACCATTGTGACCTCCAGCTCAAACCGTCTTTCTATGAGAAGTGCTTCAACCGGCACAATGTTTTCCTCTCGACTCTGTTTGCAGCGTTGAGCGACTTGTTTAACGACAAGGCACAGGCAGAGTCGTCAAGTTCAGAGGCAAGCAAAGGGGCGACCACCAGCAGGGGAGGAACACCGACAAGTGCCTTCACAGGGCCTGCGTTACCGAGGCCGCCGTCTAGACGATCGGAGGTTAGCCATTTTTTTTTCGTGCACTGTCAGCGCCAAATGAAAGCCGAACGGCGACAAGCCTTCGTGGTAGTATAGGGCGTGCGTCCAGTTACACTCGAATCTCATTACAACAAAGTTGCATCTTACGTTAGAATAAGTGCTTTTATATTTGAAAATTAGTTTTAAGGGTGTATTTTTAACACTAAATCTATTTCAAGACTATTTTTCATTTACCTTGTTATACCTGATATTGTGTTGTATCCGGATTTGTTATATCGAGGTTTGAGTGTATGACCTTTGACAGGTGTGTGCATCCTGTTTGGCAGCTCTGCGCATATATGTGTTCCTGTTGATAGTGATAAGTGGACGACACGCACTGTACCACCGCAAAAACTTGTCACTCTTCAAGTTTCAAATGACGCTGATAGTACGAACTGCATTCATTTCATGGAATTGATTTCTTTCATACATGCATGACCTTGGTTGAAGACTCAAAGCAGATTAAAGGGACATCAAAATGAAACAGTGAATTGGTTTAATTTGATAATTGTATTCTGGGTACTCTGATGTTGCTGATTTCACCAGCATAGGTTTAATAGAGAAGAAAAATCAGTGTCAATGTTTAATTTTTTAATTTCACACTAAAATTCCCGTGCATGACATCACAGATTTCAAAGAGTATTTTTCATATTTTAGCACATTGATTCACCTAAGCCTCATTCTTTCGACTCTGTGCGACCTGCACCCACTTTGTTGCAAAAAGAAGTCCAGCCAAATTTTCAGTGGTCATGCTTCCCCCTCTTGTCCCTTTTAGGTTGAGCAGTTCAAATTAGCTCATGAGGGTTTGCAACGAGCCATTCTTCTCTTCGTAAGGATAGACAAAACGCAACAATAAGCTTAGCCAAAGGTGTTTAGAATTCGCAAGCAAATCCACGCACTATCCATCATTCCCACGGTGGCTAAACCGTGGCAGTGCCACAGATTCCTCAAGTAAATATTGTAGGAAACATCATGCTGTGTTTTCATAAACATTTGTGACTGACCGTGCTGGGCTCCGCCTTGCTTGTGTGATGCGAACAGGCTGTGCGGGGTCGGGCTTCACCGCTGCCCATGAGTCGGACGGAGAGCGTAGGAAGCCTGAGCAGCGACTTCAAGACAACACCTATGCCACTTGGTTCGTCGCGGGGTCCCTCGCCGCTCACCATTGGCTTGAGCGACTCCATACCGCTGGCTGTCGCGTTCCAGGAAGTGGTGCACGCTCGCTTCCGAGGAACTGATGAGACACTCTGCCAGGTACTGATTGGTTTGCTTTAACAGTTCATTGTATGCTATATAGGTGCAGGTACCCATTAAAATTCGGTGCAGATAACAATTTGCAGTTCGTGCATACTGAATTTCACCGCTAGAGGTATTGTGAAGCTTAAGTTCACAAAGTTTTTTTTTTTATACTGATTCAGTAACGGCCCTGTAACCCCAGTTGACTTCTAGTCCAATGCAAGAGAAACAGAATTTGCTGTCTTATCATTAGTCACCCTTTTTAAGAAAGAATGTTTGTAAAATCTCATCTGTGTATCAAATTATGCATCATTTCATACACTTGATAACGTGAAATTGAGCGAATTTTCTCTTTGCAGGTAAAGCTACTAGGTGACATGAAGGTGTCCTTCCCGGCAGGCATTGTGCATGTGCTGACAAACAACCCATCACCAGCAGCACTAACATTCAGGGTCAACACTGCCCGCTTTGACAATGTTCTACCCAACAAGAACCTCGTTACATTGTAAGTTGCGGTGTTTTGGTGAACTCAAGCTGCATTGACATCTGCGAGATAATGCATTTTACTTAATATAGTTGAAGCTGAAATAACTAAATATTCATCGGTTAATGAGGCTTTTCAGTTATAATAGAAACATTTTTAAGGGGCTTCTCAGGACAGAGTAATGCTATCTTAGTAGTAGAAAAAAAAAAAGATGCCAATGAGAGGACAATTGTTTGCAGCTGAACTTGATTAACATAATTACAGTATAGACTTCTTATACTGCAAGTCGCAGGAGACGCGAATATTCGCACTATAAGCGGCACACTAAAACAACCTTTTTCAAGGGCCGCACATGTGCAAAACATGTTGGACATACAGCTACGCGTGTCTTAGATTCGAAGCATGTGATGCGTGGCGCTTACAATGAATTAAATTTTCGAATGTTACAAAAATTTGACGTCTAAAGACACATGTTGCCAACGAAATGAATGTAAAAATAGGGGGTGGGGGGTCTTACAAAAGAAAGCACCATCGCAGAAATTTGCCGACTACTCCTCAGACCGCCTCGATTATGCGCATTACACAAACTACATTAAATCACTTCCGAAATTTCACGTGCTGAAGATATCAGTCATTTGATTTCATGGGCGGCACCCGATTTAAAGACATGCTATCTAATAGCGAACCACCATTGGAGCGCTACAAGTGCCACTCTCGTTTTCATTAATGATATGAATTCCTTCCCATCAACTGCAGTGACCGTGAAGAGTTTCATTGATTTCATACCAAAGTGCTATTTAGCACGCGACCACTGCTGCAACGCAACCAACGTTGATTAGGCTTAGCCTGTCGTTCGAAGTTGTTGCGCTAAATTTGTCCAAGACATGAAGATCTGGCATGAAAAAGATTGCACTCAAGCACTGAACCAAAATCAGCGTGGGTGATATTAAGTTTGCGTTCGCAGCCGGGAGATCAATGACGAAAACCCGCCAAGCATCTGTAATACACAGCATTGGCAGCAAAAGTGAAAGCTCACGTCGGAAAACTGCAAATGGTTTTAAATTTACGCACGAAGTAGCAAAAGCGATATCTGTAGCAAGCTAGATAATGTCGACGCTTTTCCCGACGGCAGACTGTTGAGCGCAGTTGATAAGGACAGCATTGCGCGTGCCATGTTGGGCCGCGCGCTACTGGAGCCACGCTAGCGACACGCGTACACAGTAGCCGCATCAGCGCCGGTGCTACTGCCCTCCTCCCTTATTTGGTAAGCCCGCAGAGCGTGCTGCGGTCTTTTTTTTTTCGTTTTTCTTCCCTCTGCCCTTCGTTCGTTCACTCCTCAGTTCAGACCCAGCGCGCCTCTTTTCAGACGCGCGCTCGCCACCGCAATTGTCACAAAGATTTTCCGGCAACCGCATTATAATCTTGGGGCACTGCACAATAAGCGATATGCTTATACATGGCGTTTTATGGGAGGACGAATGGGAGTTGGAAAAGGCCGCATTGTAACCGGTTCTGCACTATAAGCGGTTGTAAGTGGTCTACACTGTGTAAGATTGAAGGGCGGGCCTCTGAAGTGCATGAGCTAGAGTGAGTTGGCCACTTTAATTCATGTCTGGTAAGCCGACGACAGTCGAAGCAAAACTGCGATTCGGCCTTGTTGGAACATTGTCATCTTCAAGTTTTTGCGCAAGCACACAGGTACAATGGTGAGAAACATAAATGTGTGCAAGTAGCATTAGTTAATGTTTGTGTTTGGGCAATGTTGCGCACATTTTTGTTTCTCAAATTTGTCCCTTTGTGCTTGTGCAAAAACTCTAAAATGACAGTCATGGCATGGGCGACTTGAACTTTGTTGGATATAGTATACTTGTGAAAGTGCTTCTCTAAGTTGTTTGGGAATTTGGGGTTCAGGGTGTTGGAATTGAAGAGTTCGTGGTATATAGGTGCTTTGATGCGCACTTGTTGATATAAGTACATTTTTGAGCCAGTGTCGGAGCCTGCCAGTTCACTTGCTTCATCTCGGCATTGCGCAGAGATGCGAGTCAGTCGACGAGTGACCGGTGCGTATACGAGTTCAACATGTCGGTGCTGACGGGCCTTCTGCGGCGGCAGCACGAGCAGACGCCCTCGGCGTCCTACTTTAACATCGACATCCTCAAGTATCATGTACGGGCCGGGCCTGGTGCCCGGTCAGCGCCCCTGCATCTGGTTGCCTTCTGGAAGACGCAGGAGGACAATACTGACCTCAAGGTGAGTTCATGACGGAGTTTAAGTCAGTGTCGATGCACCCATGCTAGTCTGTAGGGTGCAGAAACCGCAGCAGTGTTTAGAATGGAGGTAAAGAAAGATATGGAATGAACACCTGCAGTCAGTTGATCGATCAGTACATAAACAAATTAATCAGTAAATTAATCAATCAATTGATTAATAAATCAATTAATTTGTCATCGAAGCCACAGAAAAAGCTTTTCTTCACAGCATGAAATCGGAGTCATTGTTTGATTTCCCTGACAGCAGCAGCCATGGAATGGTAAACTGCTGTATAGACATGAAAACATTTGCAGGCATTTAACCGTATTTATAGAGAACTTCAATAGTGTAAAGAAATTTAGTGTAAATGTCACGACAGCTGGATTAGGTGCAGATTGAACGAAGACAATGATGCATCTAGTCGCACCTTCTTCTATTCACTTCTTACTTCTGCCGTATGGCTTGACTTTCGGATCCTGCATTCGGCTTTCATCTTGCCACTTGCTCTTGTAGTTTTAGGGCATGCACTGTTTCTTATAGTTTAAGCACTTTTATTCTTCACTTGAACCTTCCTCTGGTCTACACTTCACTTCTGGCCAAGTTATAGTAGGCCTCTGCTGAAAATGTGTGGAATTTCGTCAGATATTATGGTGCACATTACCGGGGGGTGTTTTAGAGACGTAAAGGGAAGGTGAAACTTTAAACGCAGTTTTCTCAATACTGTTTTTTGGCATTATGCTCAGCTCGTGGAGCAGATATTTTGGCAACTATTTCACAGATTTTGATTCTGCTTGTTTTGTAATGCTCTTTGAACTGTGCTTCAGGGGAGGACTGCGGTCTTAGTTTTTCATTTTACTCCCTAAAGAATTTTTCGTAGGGCTTCTTGTTTGTAGCGCGATTGTGCTCATTGCAGTGTCGCGGGAGAAAACATTAACTTTACAAGTTTTAGTGTTGCAAAAAAATTATTTTGAAGATGCAGCCCCCTTCAGCATACATTTGGCCGTGTGTACGGTAAATACCAACTATTTCTATCATTTTGTAAATCCTCCAGACCCTCCACGAGGTTCAATGAAGAAATAATTTGTCTTTTGTTAAGTTTTCATGGTATCACCTCGAAATTTTCATGGAAGCACTGCAATATCATTCTTAGTGTCTGTGCCAATTTTTGTCAATATCCAAACAGAAACAAGAAAGTTCGTTTCCAAAGGCACGTCCCCCCTTAAGCGGGATTCACACGAGAGAGGAATCCCCGGAGGAGAGGCGAGGATGGCGCATCACGTGACAACAACGTCACGGGTTAGTGTGTCGACGGGACCTCCTCGCTGCTCCTCTGGGGAGACGGGGATCGTTTCTCCGACTGGTCAAATGATCTACGTGCAGTGGGGGATGTAGTGGAATTTCGAGTGGGTCTTTGGCCACATTGTAGCCCTCTCTCCTGCAGTGCCTGCAGAACCTGGTGGCGACGGCTGTTCCAAATTGCGCTCCGGACTTGCGTGCACCGTGATGGCGAAAATCAATGATGAAGCAACTTTTTTTCTTTTTTCTCGCGGAAGAATATCATCGCTTCCGATGACTATAGTAAAACTAACCTAAAGAATGGTGTGTGGGAGACGATGGTCAAACAGATGATGGAGCACTACCATCTCTATGAAGTGATATTTTGTTTTGTTTTAAAGTGGTTATTCTCATTAGAATTGTGACATCGCCCGCTTTTGTTGTTACTGCTGCCTCTACTGCTCTGCTTGTTCAGCCTGGTGGAGATGTCTTACTTCATAACGAAATTTTTAACAGGCCTTATTATTCAAGATTAAACGCTTAAAATATAGGCAGCCGTAGAATCCGATAGCTGCTTTTTATTTTCAGAAACATGAAATACTTCACATTTTACTTTATCGGCTGCATTGATACAGCAGAATCTTAGGCTGAGTTCTCATAGTGAAGACAGAAGTGGTCTTCTATTACCTTGTGTTTTGAAATTATAATGAAACGCTTGTACAGATAATTGTCAAATATTAATAGGCTAGATCCCTTACGTTCTCGGTTCTCATGAGAGAAATGCTATGATAGCATAATTCCTTCACTCACAGAAAGCCAACCGATATCGAAAGATACTGAAATTCCTATCTACCGACTCAATAGTAGTATTTGACGAGTCAGAGAGACTGTGAGCGATTTCGTAGTAGAAAAAAAAAGAAAGAAAAGCCTTTGTCAATGAAGCTGCCCAAAATGTCGCTTTGGGCGAGTTCGTTTTTTGTAAAAAAGAAAAGCTTGCGGTGGCGAGTCACACCAACAGCAACGCCGCGCCCGCATTCCGCACAAAAAAAGACTTATAAACAAGAAAGTTTCTAAAAGCAGCAAAGCGGCAGGGGGGAGGGGTGCAAAATGGGCACTTCTCTCAAACCACAGCAGCACTTTCTTCACCCAAGAAACACCAGCGCTTTCCTCCTTCTCCAATTAAGACTTTGAACACCCCCCCCCCCCCCCCTCCAAGACGAGAACTTGCCGATATCTATGGCTGGGGTCAAAGAATTCTTCAGTGCTCCCGCTCTGTTATATGGTGGAGGCTCTGGTTACACTGATCTCCACCACAGTTTGCCTCGTCCGTGTGAGTGAGGGACATTTAGGGGGACTTGTCCTCGCCTGTTGACGTCACTAGGCTTCGTCTTTATTCCCTGTGTATTTCTCCCTCGTGTGAATCCCGCTTTAAGAAAGTGATTGGTAGAGTTTCCCCTCGGGGTTCTCCTGGTTCGCTGTGTTGGTGAGCTGATGTTCTCCCTTCTGTTTCAGATCGACTACGAGTACAATGCCAAGGCCCTGAGCCTGCCGGCGGGCACAGGAGCAACCGGGGTGAGCCAGCCTGCATCGGCGAACCCGGCCCCGTCGGCACCGGGGCTTCCACCGCTGACAGGACTGTGTCTGGGCGTGCCCATGGACGGCGGCGTAACAAGTGTGCAGGTCTGTATGCCAAGCTACAGGAAGACCACAGAGCGAACAGTGAGGGGACCTTCATTGAGTGTGCCTACATAAATGGTCTAACATGAAGTATCTTCATTTTGATAAATGCAAGAAATGAACCATAAGCATGTGCACTCAAACCTCATATAACAAAGTTGCATCTCACTGGAAAAAGTTTGTTGTATCCGAAAACTCGTTATAGAGTTGCATCTTTAGCACTATGTCTATTGCAGGAGTACTCTTTATTTACTTCGTTATACAGTAAAACACGGTTATATCGAACCCACATAGAGCAAATTTTTGAGTATATCGAACTCGTAAGTTATCCCCATGAAATTCTTTTGCAAAAAAAGTATAGAAATTCACACATTCATATCGAACAATATTTTTACCCACCTTTGGATATATCGAACACCGGGTGAGGAGGAAAGTGCACTTCAGCACTTGTTCCTCCTCGGGATCTTGGCGGCAGCGAGATGGAAGGCGCGCTATGGCACTCGCAGCGCCCGGCGATCTCCGCGCGACTTCACGCCTCTGCCAAAACCCAAAACTCTCGAAAAAAGGTAAGGGCGAGAGGGCTCGGACTGCACAATCTCTAACTTGTGGAACATATTTTTTTTCTTTTTTCGTTCTTCTTCTCCTCTCTCATGCTTTGTTTGCGCACCCGTCGACTCGGAGAGCAGACACGAAGGTGCCGCCGCCCTCCTTCTTTTCCATTTTCTTTTATTTTTTTTGTTGCAGTTTTGCGAGTTTTGATCAGCCAATCAAAGCTCACGCCTTTTGCTGTTGCCCTCGCAGGTGTCCATCGCCTTGTGAGCGCTTTGTTGCTTCCGCTGACGCGTCGCCCACGTACCACCGCATGTGCAGCACTTCTCTTTTGAGTGCGTGGTGTCCATAGCCACTGCGGACTCCTTGTAGCCGCTGCGGACTCCTTGGCTTCTTTTGTAGCTATGGCCAGTGTCGATAAGCGCAAGGCCCTTGACTTTGCGACAAAGTTCAAGGCTATTCAGTGTGCTTAGGCGGGCGAGAAATGTTCGACCGTTGCGGACGGCTTCGGGATGCCACGGAGCACTCCGAGTACCTTTTTGAAAAACAAGGCAAATATCACGGCAAAGGCGGCGGAGCAAAAAATGTTAGAAACCTGTCATGTGCGCGCTTCTGCTCACGGGAATGTAGAAAAGGTACTCTATGCCTGGTTTTTAGAAGTGCGCGCGAAGAACATTCCGGTGGATGGCCCCATGCTGACCATAAAGGCCAAATGGTTTGCCGCTGCACTCGGTGAAACAACTTTGCCGACAACAGTGGGTGGCTTCACCGATTTAAGCAGCGCTACAACATTGTTGGCAAAAGCAATTCTGGCGAAAGCAAAGCTATCAGCAGCCAGGTCACTCTGCAGTGGGTTACGAAGGAGTGGCCGGAAATCTCCGCGAAGTTTTCTCCCGCGGAGATCTTCAATGCCTGACGAGACATGAAGACGTACGCAGTGGTCAACTGCTTCTGCAAAGCAGGCTTCGAGATGGCGGAACTTGCGGAAACCGGTGAAGGTGACAATGACAAGCACATAGACGACGCATTTCGCGAGTTGTCGTCGCGTTTCCCGGCAGCAATCCTACACGAAGTGTCGGCGAACAACTTCGTGGAAGCGGACTGCAATGTCCACTGACAGCTCATGTGGCGAGGAAAATTGTCCGGGCGAGGCGCTGGCTACACGCACGTACTCCGCCGCTGAAGTGGCGGCAGCGTTCAGCATCATTCGCCGTTGTATCGGCCGCATGAAGGGAACCGGGCTGTCGCACCGGGATGTGATAAGATCGAAACTAGGGTCAACAGTTCAAAAATGAAGAAACAGGCTAAGATTAGCATTTTTTTTTCACGCAAATAAGTCATTCTGTTGCGATGTGTGTGCAGAATTAGTTATCACTCTTGAATGCGCCTATTGTAAGTGATGATCGGCTACAGGTAAGCTCTTGGGGCCTTTTTTTTTTTTTACCGTATTTACTCGCGTAATCCTCGCACTCGCATAATTCTCGCACCCCCTACATCGCCCAACAAAAATACGATTTTTTCCCTCGAGTAATTATCGCACCCCTGAAAACTGCCGCAATAAAGTCGTCTGCTCGTTCCAGCCACTGATGATGATAGCGCGCGCCATCTGGCACCATCTCTTAAGCATCAAGCGTTCTATTGCATGGAGATTCAAACCAATCCAAGCCAAGCCGAAGTGGCCAGTGCGCGTTGCGGCGTGTTTTGTTTGTTGTGTCGGTAACCTTGGCACGTTATGAGGCGATACTGAAGCTACACGGCTGCTTCAAGTTGCAAGTGATGGATCATGCACTAAACAATAGCAACAGGGCCGCCGGTAGGCCCTTCAGAGCCTACGAGTTTTGGGTTCGCTACTGGTGACGGCAGCTGAAAGCCACCAAGATGCGTTGGGTCTGCCGTGTGCCTAAAACTGAGATTGATGGTAAACTTTATTTCTTCAGAAGGAAACTACGGACGATTCTGTTAAATAGCCATCAGCCCAGTACTGACGTCCTAGGCTTACCTTTTGAGCGTTTCTGTTCAGCGACGAACACTACCGCTACGCCCGCAACGCCCACAAGCTTTGCGTGTGGTATTCTAATTCTCGACTATTTGCTTCCACTTTTTGTGTCTCAAATAAATCTTGTCTTGTGTTGAACCTCCGCTTTTATTGATGAGGTAAGTTCTAATTAGTGCTTCCTAAAGCTTGCTGTAAGTTGCTGGTGTGAGAATCCCAATTTGCGGCCACTTCGTTTTCTTTTTCGCTCTCTACGTTTTCGTGGAAACTTTTCCCCGCGTAATTCTCGCACCCCCCAACTTTGCATCGGTTTTCCGGCAAAAAAAGTGCGAGGATTATGCGAGTAAATACGGTATATTAAATTTTTCATATATCGAACTAATTCGATATATCTAAGTTTGTTATATTGTCACGGGGTCGTGACGTGGCCGAAGACAGGAGACTTCGTGTTGGGATTGAACTGTTTATTTGGGCGAACCTGTGCCCGGTGAACGGAAAGTCCAATTACAGCAGCAGTCTCGCACAGATTGCAGTCTCGGACTAATAGCGGCGAACGGAGCGTCGGCCTTCGATCAACAACTGACAAGCGTAGAAGCGCGTCGGAATTTATACTCTTGCCGTCGAATGTTCTAGCGTTATCGCTGGCGGTGGCGTAGGTTCCAGAACAATCTGTACCGTTCGCACAGTGGGCGTGATTTTATCGAAATGATCTACTACAGTCCGGAACCTTCTCGAAAGCTGCATGCGCGGTTTGCGCTGAGAATCGTGTGGTGTTTTGGGACGATAACAGAAACTTGGGAAATGGAACGTGGCAATATCGAGGTTTGAGTGTATTACACATTTGACATTTTCAACAAATAGAAAAAGTACTCCACAGTGTAACTTGTGGCATGCTAATGGTGTTGCATGATGATGATGATGTTGATGATGTTGTTGCTGATGATGTTGCAAATGCTGATAATGTATTTGAAATGGAGCATTCAGAACACATTCGCTAAAAGCATTCAGAACACCATACTCTCTCATAACCATATATTTGAGCTGAGTCCATTACTAAATTTTGATGTAAGTTAAATTTGATGGCTATTGCACTGAGTAGCTCAGCATCTAGCTTGGGCAAGCTTTTTTTTTGGACTTCAACCGTGAGAGGGCTGTACAGCATTACAAATTGTGTTGAAGCATAATTGGAACAATTTTGACTAATGCACCATTAGTTCCAAACAGGGCCCAACAGTTGTTTATGTTTCATTAAATTTTCTACCAATAGTGTGTACAAAACATCGTTAACTTGGAATTTCAGATAATTTCAATTTTTCCTCACCTTAGTATCTGAGAAACTCATGCACGGTTTATTGGCAACAGTCTCCAAATTCGTTATCTTTTTGAGTTCCAACATAATGAGAATTATAGCCTCCATGTTGAGAGTTTCAAAACTTTTCAGTAAAAAAAGGCAGCTTGCTTTAGTAAGTGCTTGTCTGTTGTTTCGCATCAGATCACTCAACATTCAGATAATTTTGTTGTACTTTTGGTCCAATGAAATACAAATTGTACATGGTTTTACTGTACCTCAAGCCAATCTGGGTGATAGATGCTCGGTTTTCAACTATGGCTGATTGTCATTGCAGAAGTGTGTTCAAACTTCCCACTTAAGGAGCACAAGGGCTTGGTAATCATTTGGGATTTCTGACCTCAGTTCTGAAGGGAACATTGTGATCTCAAAATAATTAGTAATTTGGTTAACCCATGAACTAGGCCGAAGCAGTATAAATTCAAACTTCACAAAGAATTGACTAGCTAATGCCGGCTGAAGGGATTCACAAGTTATAGTGTTGCCGCAGCTGCGTGTTGTATTTGGTCCGAGGACCTTTTTCTAGTGAGAGTAGTGTGACGGAAGTCCACAAGGAACAATATCTGTGTGAAGGTCAATATTAACTTAAGCTGACATTCTACTGTTGTGGACGAGGTTTCAGGTTTGATTCCCAGCTGCTATTGCCGCATTCTGATGGAGGCTGAATTTAAAAGCACCCATGTACCACACTTTGCATACACACTGAAGAATTGTAGATTTTAAAAATTTATCCAGACCTCTTAAAACCTCTCCCACAATGTCTCCATAGCTTCTGTGTTCATTTCATATGACAATCAACAAATCGATCCATTCCTCAATCAGTGGGTAAAATCGAGTGAATTGACCCTTAAAGGAAACATCAATTGTGCAATTCACCAAGCAGCTGTCCAGTCACATGATCAGCCAACCGATTAGCTGGTTCATCAATCGAAGTTGGACTGATCAGTCAGTCAGTTTATGTGCTGATGGCTCATGCGGTCAATTGAGCAACTCACTGAATCTACCAACAGATGCAACGTACCAATTCGAGTCAACCTACCAACTGATCAGTCAGTAAACCAGTCAGCCAATCAGCTGCTTGTAGGAGGAGTAACGAGGTGCTTCTGGCGGTTCACAGGCCAAGCCTCCGTGCATTTGGAACGGAGAGACCCAGCGAGCCCTGTGGAGGCTTAGCGACCCACTGGGTGGGACGGCGGGCGGTCAGCGGGGCGGGTCCTTACTGGCTCGCTTTGTCCTGACGCGGGGTCCCTCGACACCTCGGCCCCTGGAGGCGCGCTTCCTCTGCGAGGGAGCTACTCTGTCCGGTGCCAGCTTTGAGCTGATTGGCCAGGGCTATCGCGTGTCTCTAGTCAAGAGGCAAATATTGTCGGGTGAGTGGACGCAGAACTGCTTCTTCTACGTTGTGTGTGTGCATATACAGGGTGTTTTTTTTTTTTTAGGCACTGGAGATATTTTACAAAATGTCGTGACAGTTGGACACTTGTCTTCACACAAAAACTTTACATTTAGGCGGAAGTACTCTGCTGCACATGAAGTTGCTACGAAATGACTAATTATCACTCATTAATTAACACTTTAGTTATTAGCTGATATCATTTGAAGTTAGAAATGAAGTGGCTAATTAGAACTTATTAACATTTTAATTATTAGTTGAGAGCAGTTGAAATGGAAGAGTTGTAGGATGTGACAATTTTTCGCATACCGATTTTATTACTGAAGCAAAAGGCATTCGTAATTTTATGTTGTGACGAGCCACGGGACTTCCGTGACCTATCCTGTAGAGTAACCTGCAAATCTTCATTGCTATATTGTACTTAGAATTAATGTGTAAATAGCAGCCTCAAACTTTGCTGGCTGTCAGAATTAACACAAGCATTTAATTCCATTTCCTGTGGGAACTGTTTCATACTTGCCCATCTCACATGCGCAGGCAAATACCTATGCGAGCCGTGACATTTGCCCGCGACGGCGATGACGGGCCGTCCTCTGCCACCTGTCCCCGCCTCCCCGCCGTCAAGCCCTGACGAACAAGACAGCAGCGCTCTGCAACCAACCATGGTGGAGGTGGCGGCGACGCCCGTGCCGGTCGCTGGTCCGACCGACGAGCTTGTCGCCATACTGCCTCCGCCTTCTTTCGATCCCCCTCCTCCTCCCCCACCTCCGCCTCTCCCACTTCTCCACCGAAGACCTTCTTCCTGCGATGTCCTGCAGCCTCCCATCCCTCAAACCCGAGTCCCCGCCCCTGAAACTCCTCCTCCTCCCATCTCTCAAACCCGATGTCCCGCCCCTGATGCCTCATCCCCGCCCCAGCAGCAGCAACAGCACCAGGCCTCGCCTCCCCCCATATTCGCCCCGGCTCATATCTCGGCCCTCACCGTCACCGTCGTCGCAGCCAGTGTTTTCTGTCTCGCCTTGCAAATTGTGGCACTCTGGCGACGTAGCAGTTAGTAGGTCCTGGGGAAGTAGTCAACCTGCAAAAAGCCGCCACAAGAGGGGAGGGACGAATAACGGCGAAATTCTTGCCCGTTTTCGACGGTTCTTCACGCACGTACTGAGATGAAAAGGAGTTTGATGGAAGCATACGTGCCCGCTCGTAGACAAAGTCGAAGCGAACGCTCTAGCGTCTCTTCGCTCGTAAAAACACCGGCATCACGCCCATCCTATTTCATGCCACGGCGACTACCTCTGGAAGGTGCCCGTGGTAAACTATGGTTGTGGTAGATGCTTGTTAGATATTGACCTTTATCTTCGACACAGCGCAAGCCGGAACTTGTTTTTTCGCTGAGTGGTGGCAGCGGTGGTAGCGGTAGCAGCAACAGCGTGGATGCGACCGGCTTTCTCTGGCAAGCCACATGGAAAAGTATTTTTCTCCTTTTTCCCCCTTTTTTTTTCTTGCTTCCCCGCCGCTAACGGTGTAATATAGGTAGTACTGCCCAACGGTCGCACTTACGCTGCTGCATTTCTTGCCATGTATTGTGTACATAGAGAGGATATTTTTTAATGACACTCGATGCTTCTTTTTTTTTTTGTTTTGGTTCTTCCTTAAGGCTCCCGTGTGCTTTTGCCCATGTTCTGCCTGTCGTCTGCCAGTTGCCATTGCAGATGATGTGCGTTAGCAGACTAATTAATGACTGCAGTGTTACCGTTGCCACTGCTGTCACCTCGTCTGTGTCTTCATCCCGCGTGAACTTGTAAATATTGCAGATAAAAAAGAAATCTAACAAACACCGCCTCGAGAACAGCCTGAGCTTGCTGCGTGCTCATCATGACCTTCCCCCTTTTAATTAAAAAAATATTGCGTCGCTTCGTCGGCAATTATGTTGTTTTCTCTAGCCTTTATCTTTTATTTTTTGGAATGAATGCGTTGTTTAAATGTACCATTTGTTGTTGCTTGACATTTGTCTAACCATAAGTATATACATAAATGTATACATTATATATATATATTATATATATACACACCATGTTGTTGATTTGATGAAATGCTTTGCTTTACATGAGCTACAAAAAAGTAAACTCTCCGAAAAACGGCTTGTGGGGGATGCAATAAAATTGCTGCCTTGCAGAGCAACTGCTGCATTGTGCATTTTTTTCAAGGTTTCGGGGAATGTTGTCCTTGGAACCTTTGAGTGTAAAACGAGCACTTAGAGGGGAAAAAAAAAAAACACTTGGTGAGCTACAAGATGTGCTAAAAAATAATCCTGATGGCAACGGAATCTTGAAATTCCTGCACTAATAGGGCCTACACAGTTTCTTTGCAGTAGTGAGAAATTGCATTTTGTTCTGAGCAAACTAGAGATTTAACATAGCCGTGTCTTGGGAAATATTGTTGAGCTTATGTGGCCAAAATGTGAAAAAGTGCTTTCAAATCGGCGACATCGCTATAGAAAATTGGGGCGAGAAATTTAAAAGTGATGCTCTTCACATTGATTCATTCATTTATTTATGAACCAATGATGATGAATTTAATGACTATAGAGTCTTCAGTAGAACTGTGCGAATAGCGAAGTTTTGGGTGCACAGCAAATTTGAATATTGAAGTGTGAGTGCAAATCAAATTTGATATTTTTCGAATATTGCTAAATTATTTGTCAAATAATTTGAAAAGAAATTGCACAAAAAAAAAGTTGCAGAGGATTCCTAACCATATTTTTACGGCATAGCAACAGTGTTTCTTTGGGCTAGGTTGATGAAGTATAGGTGGGGTGGCGTCTCATAGCTGTCTTACCAAGAATGAGACAATGCAGAAGCCAAATTTTTCTTACGTGCATGATTTGGTGCTATCAAAATGTGTCCGACAACATGTTACATGTGTGAAGCAAACATGCTATATTTCCTCAGCCTCTCTTCTTTCAACTTCTGTGAAAGCCCAACTGTTGTGGCAGACGAGGGCATGTTTCTTTCACATCTGAAATCCCCAATCTGCCTCATAGATGTCCATATATAGGAACCTCTAAAATTTTGCACGCTAAAAGTCTCTGGTCTCGTTTTTCAGACTTCCTACTAAAGTTTCAGGTCCAATTGATCTTCTACCTCTGCCACATCTATCATATACAATCGGAATTTTTGTCTCAAGTTGATAAATCTGCAAACGTAGTAGAGCTTGAAAGACGGCTTTGTCCCAATACTAGTGATAGAGTGAGGCAAAAAAAATTTGTGAAGGGTATGTACCACTAGCCTTCAGAGAACGAGTCTTCTGTAGAGGAGAGGTAGGGATATTTCTAGATCGCACTTAATGCACGGAATCTTACTTAATCGCCTTCGTCAAAGCTTCAAGTGGATTGAGCATACAAAGAAGGCTGGTGATACAATGCAGGCGTCACAATGGCATGCTTGTTATATTGTGTGATTGATTGATTGTGTGATTGATTGATATGTGCGGTTTAAAGTCCCAAAACCACCATATGATTATGAGAGACACCACAGTGGAGGACTCCTGAAATTTAGACCACCTGGGGTTCTTTAACGTGCTCCGAAACCTGAGCACACGGGCCTACAACATTTCCGCCTCCACCAAAAATGGAGCCGCCGCAGCCAGGATTCGATCCCGCGACCTGCGGGTCAGCAGGCGAGTACCTTAGCCACTAGACCACCGCAGCAGGTTATATTGTGTGTAACTTGATCTTTTGAAAAGAACTTTCAGCAACGTGTTGCAATCTTTTCGCAATTTGGGGTGTCTGGTTATCTTACACAAGGTGCTGATAGTCTTTTTGACAGCTGGGAATGTTGGTCTGTTTACATTTACGAGTGAAATTCAGTGGCACAAGAAACATTATTTATGGCTCTGTTAATGCTTCATTAGATGAGATGCTGATCACTCATACTCTCGGAGAACAGGTATATACTGTATTATGAAGTGCACATGTTCCCAATGCACATGTGCACTCTTTCTGTCTACATGTTTCTATTATGACCAAGACAATCTAAAGATATGTGCTGGTGTGAGCTATTGCGGCTTTATTTGCACGTCACAGAGAGAGAAACCATTTAAGCATCCTGAGCCTAACTGTTGAAAAGGTAACATCAACAAGGTTGATGAGGGAAGCACGCATAATTCTACTGTTATATACATTTAACAATTGTGGTTGGTGATCGATGTGGAAACAAACTGCACAGCTGTCATGATATCGATGCTACTTTTATTCAGCAAATACAGCGCATACCTCGTTAAAAATAATGGTGTTGATTGGGCGAAGGCAACGCAACAAGCACAACAGGGAGATGGAAAAAAAATTGATTGCGGCCTTTTCATCGGGCGGTGGAACAGGCAGCTGAACAAGCAGTGGCGACGATTAAGCGGTGGTTAGTGGAGCCGGATACCATCGTTCGTAGAGCGGTGAGCGGTAATGTCTACCAGATGCCGGATGACCGCCCTCCCGGTGGGTTGTGCACGCGTATGGCAGCTCTGGAGCCTTTGTCATCATCAATCTGGGCACCTGCATTACAGAAGAGATCAACATACTGAAGGGTGCACAGATGGGCTGGTTGGTTCATCATTTTATGATGCAGGAGTCGGTACAATAGAACCAGAACTGACGAAGTGTGCAGTGACACGTGCTCATCGTTTTGTCGTGTCATATAGTGCTGTTTTCTACGTATAAAGATGAGCATACAGTCAACAGAGACAACTATACTGCAGTGAAAAGTTAATAATCATAGCCTCGTCATTTTAAGCAGAAAATTAGCCCACGCGGGCTTCTCCTGCCAAAGTGAGCTAGCTGCACGGCTACAAGAGGTGTGTGGGGATGTGTGCAAGTTGGGGAGGGGTCAAAATTCTTTCCTCGAAAGTTTTTTTTCAATTTGGCTTGTGTATATATATATAAATGCACGCGCAAACGTAAAATGTAGCTGAACCTCCTCCCCCTAAAAAATTTCTGGCTACGCCCCTGGTGCAAGTAGTACGGGGTTGACAAACTGGCAAAAGGATAACATGGCCACACGCAACTGGTAAGAAACAATCCCTCCATAGGTTCAGTTTCTCATCGCCCAATTATGCACGTTACACACAGGTGATCTTGTATTCCATCCTCCATCTGAATGCTGTCACTGCAGCAGAAATGGAACACGAGACCTCGGGCCTCAGCAGCACCACTCGGCGCAAGAGTAGATAGCATTCTTTAAGAAATAAAGTGGCTGTACATCAAAACGTCCAGAGTAAACAACTTGCACACCATTCAATCGAACGCACCATTTTGCAGAAAAACGAAACCAAAACTAGAGTGTACTATGCTCAGAACGGCCGTAGCACCAATTCATTAAAAGTGAAGCCCAAACAGGGTCAATCCGCTTGTGGTACTGCGATTGGTAGTCTGCAGTGTGTCGGCATTTCAAGAGCTGGGCGCGGTTCTGTCGAAGTGGTCGAGAGGTAAAATGCTCGCTTCCCACTCAAAAAACCCAGGTTCGAATCACAGCTGTGGATTGTAACTTTTTTTTTAATTTTTAATATTACTTGAACATGTTATTTATTTGCCTTTTTTTTCCAAGTCCAACTTCATTTGCTACAAGTTATTACAAAAAGTCACGCAAAATATAAAGTAAAGAAGAAAAAAATTGACATCGAGCATACTGGGGCGATTGGAGAGCTGTCGGCCAAGTCCTAGTACGCTCACTGTTAAATTTCTTTTTTACTTCATATTTCGTGTGAATTTTTGTAACAACTAGTCGCAAATGAAGTTGGATTTAAAAAAAAAAAAGCACACCAATACCACGTACAAATAAAGCTAAAAATAAAAAAAAGCTTACAATCCACAGTGGCCATTCGAACCTGGGTTGTTTGAGTGGGAAGCGAGCATTCTACCTCTCGACCACTTCGACAGAGCCCCGCACAGCTCTTAAAACGCTGATACACTGCAGACTGCCGATGGCAGCGCCACAAGCGGATCAACCCTATTTGGGCTTCACTTTTCGGAGCTCGGTTCTAGTACACTCTACCAAAACAATGTGCTGTCGCGTTTTTACGAGCTACCATATTTTTACCCGAATTTACCAAACCCAGCCAATGCTGAAAACGTGTGTATGTATTGCATGCTGTTCATTTTACTCGCTTTAAAAGCGGCAAGGAAGAAAATAAATGTTTGAAACGTAGCGCCAAGGCGCAGCTCTTGTAGGCAGTTAGTCCTAGCAGGGCTAGGTTGTCCAAAGCTCCCGCTTTTTTTTTTTTCGTTGCCGCGCAGGTGTTCTGTGGCCGCGCAGTTAGATTTACTGGTTCCGTTTGCCGGCCTGTGGAGTGCTCACGTGTATGGTATGTAAAGCCCTTCTCTCGCTACTTACTACTTGCCATTGGGTCCTGCGGCCCTTTTTCAGCTGGTTAGAAAACGCTGCCGATCGGTGGTCAAGGCTTTCGCGAACACTCGAGCCAAACATGATAGCGCAGGACACGGCCTGATATTCACAATTTTCAAAGTCGGCTAGCAGCCGTTCTCTCTTCTTTCTACAGGTGACGCCATACAGCCAAATAATTCGCGGGCGTTGGCCGGTTTGAGCATCGTGAGGCGCATAGTTACCGAGGCCGCTGCGGAAGGCTGCCACATGCAGGCGCGCGCCCTTGTGGTTACGCTTAAGGTAATCTACGTTTCAAAGGTAATCTACGTCTTCAAAGAAGAAAAAGAAAGAGTGCTCAAGGGCTTGCTCGAAGGCCATCTCAGTAGCCTACAGATAAGTTCAGTTATAGCCACAGATGCTTCCGTTGATGCCGAGAAAGCAGTGGGCATCTATTCAGCTGCGTTAGATTGGTCTTATTCACTGCGACTGCCCGAATTTACGCCGATATTCCAGGCAGAATTAATGGCAGTGATTCTGGCCATACGTAAGCTCCCAACATATATCTCTTCAGTTGTTATACTGACAGATTCTTTGTCCGTTTGCACTGCTCTGACAACACCAGAGACATCGCCTTGTTTATTAGAATTTCATATGTATATACCCAACCACGTTCGTGTTATCCGATTGGTTTGGGTGCCAGGTCACTCTGGACTAATACTAATTGAAGCGGCGGACACACTGGCGGCAGAATCAAATTCAGGGCCCCGTCCTAAATATTCTAAGACCCTGCTGCTTATATGCAATCGCATGATTTCGAAATTTCTTTATATGGCAGGAACACTCAAGCTCTTCAGTTCTAAATGGCACAGATTTTCAGCACCTTATTCAGTGGTACAGCTCATGGTGTGCAACAAGACAATTCGATGTGACATTCACTAAATTGCGGTGCAGGATTCCACCTTCAAACTTTTATTTATACAGACCTGGTTTTGTTTCTTCCCCACATTATCACTATTGTACACGAACAGAAACTATAGAGCACTTTTTCACAGAATGCCGCAGGTATTGAAATTTATGGCAAAAATTTCTAACACCAGCTTTCCAAAACACACGGGCTTGAGCTGTCTGAAATGGTACTGCTCTCTCTTGGGGCTTTGGCACTAGGTCATTGCAACAAGGACATATATGGAGCCATATATCGCTATATAAAAGAATCAAAATGGCTACTATGCTAAACTCATTACTTATTTTTGCCAGTAGTCTACTTCATATATTATTTACTCTACTTTTTATTTTTTATTTGTTTTATTTTTAATCAATTCATAATAGCCTGTTAGCACAACTAAGCTTTTCGTTAATCTAAAAAAAATTATTTACGCATACCGTCCTTTTTTTTTCCCGACATCTCACTGCCGCAGGATTTATGGCCGATCCCCTGTGGTGCGTTGAGCCATTCCTGTTGGGTGCAACCAACCATGATGCATGTGTGATGCAACCTCTTTTTGCCCATGCCATCCCTCCCCGCTTAGCTTTGAGCGTACTCATCAGGATAAGAGAAAGCAATTACAACATGCGACAAATCTCTGCTGCTCATACTTAACGGACACAAAATGTTTTGTGGCGATTGATTCGTCACGTGAATAAACACCATTAATGAAGCCATTTATTGGTTACTTAGAAAAGTGTTCCAGGGCCCTTTCACTACACCCGCAGTGCAGTTTAAATAAGTACTCTTCTTAGAAAGCCGGAACAGATGTATGACCTCCGGACAGACGTGCAGACATGACGAATTTTTATGTTTCAGGCACAGTTGATGTGCTCTGTTTGATTGATATACTTAATATGTGCAAGATTACCTAATGTCGTTAGACAAGATTACCTAAGCTTGGTTTGCATTGACAGCACATGCAACAATATTTAATAGCACAGCTTGAGCCATTGCAGCATTTTTTGGGGGGGTGTAGCTCTTTATGGCGTGGCTTGTGCGTCCCCCGTTGTCGTGGTGTTTGCATAACTCGTCCCACATACCCGCCCTCAAGCACATATCTGCATGTCTACATGTTACGAAAAACATAGCACGGCATCATTATCGCGCTATCGGTGTTAACAAAGTGCTGACAGCAGAAATGTGGTACATATTCTTACATATTCTCGTTTAGTCCTCTGGATGGCGATACTTGTATATGATGAATATATGATAAAAAGAATCGAGATGGTGGTACTTGAAGTGTTCACTAAATGGACGCGCACGGATTGACGGACGCCTCACCCACTCATCATCATTCGTTCCATGGATATGCTGTGACTTTATTTATTAAAGATTGCAGCTGAGTGATTTCTGCTACCTTCATGTAATTGCAAATTCCTCCTCTTCTTTTTTTTTTACATTCTAAGTTGCTCATGTTATAGATCAGTCTTGTGTGACACTGCCAATACGGAAGCTTTGAATTTGAGGATAGAAGGCTGAAAGGCATCATTCACACTGAGCATTCTGGTTTCCGTTGCGTCACAAAACTAAACGTCGATTTTTTCATGATTTAGCCTTCTAAGACCTGTGTCCCCTCTTAAGCAATGGTAGGAACCGATCGTAAGTCTTCAAGGATAATTCGGTGCGCAACGACACAGGCTTGGGGATGCATTCCTTGAGGCTAGTGTGGCTTATTATGAAACTCGAGGCACACAAAACATGTGGGAAGCATTTTCTCGCATAAACGAAATCTGCCTGGTTGCTTGTAGAATTTTCGAAAGTTACTACCTTATTACTAAACTCTTTATAAGCCTCCCAGTACAGTACAATCACGGCAGCATGCTTAGTGCCACTTATTGTCGTTAGGCACCCCCCTTGCTCCCGTTAGTCTTCTTTCATCCTGCCATAAAACAATGAACACAATGAAAAAAGACGAAGACAATTCTTTTAAGCCCAATATCTTGGCCCCACTCTCTTTTCCTGCGCTCTCAAAATGTCTACCCCTAAAGAATTATTTGGGAAAAGCCTGCCTGCAGAATTTACCGCAAAAGAAAAATGTTCTTGGAATTTGTAATCAGTGCCGCGTGGCGATTGTAAAAATGGCAACCTGCTCACCGGAAAGGCTAAAGGTGGAGTCCTGGAGGTTGCGGCAGCCACCACGCGTCAGAGGCCGACTGTGGAACTCTCGGGGCGTGGCTGGGTATAAGGGCTCTTTGTAGTACGGCGCAGGTGGTGGGGTCGACCGTGTCGTGGGGGCAGCGTTGGCGGGCGACACTGGTGGCTCTTCAACGGTCTCTGGCTCTGGTGGCGAGGCTGATCGATCGATCTTGCGCGGAATGGAAGCCTGCAAGCAATGCCCGTGTCAGTGGTAGGAAAGAAAAATAAAAAAACTTCACCATAGACAGAGGAAGATCTTGTGTTTACTCCTGTTGGGCATGACGGGTCTAGAAACTTTTTATATTATGTCACAAGGCAAAAGACAAAATGTTGACTTATTTCTCTTTCATTTTTTCAATTTAACATGCTACTATAATTTCACAGGTCGTTCTGCCAAAAAGCTTTTATTTGAAGGTTTGGTCTTCTTTCTCGATTGATTCATATGTGGCATTTAACATCCCGAAACCGCCATATGATTATGAGAAACGCCGTAGTGGAGGGCTCCGGAAATTTCGACCACCTGGGGTTCTTTAACGTGCAGCCAAATCTGAGCACGCGGGCCTACAGCATTTCGCTTCCATCGGAAATGCAGCCGCCACAGCCAGGATTCGATCCCGCGACCTGCAGGTCATGTCTTCTTTCTCGGTTCCTGTTTGAGTTTCAGTTTATTTAGCAATCTTTTTCAGCAATCGTGTTAAAGTACAGGGATTCAATGTTTTCATACAATGGCAATGGTCAACAAAAAGTTTGACAATGTGTCCTTGTAAATTTCGTCTCGCCTTCATCTTGTTCTAGCGCTGTTTCATTAATTAGACTCCGCAATATGTTTATGAGGTCAGAAGGTCGCCACTTACCTCCCTCTGACGAACTGCTGAGTACACGTAGCTGCAGTTGGGTGCCATAGGAATGAACTTGCCAACGCCCTTGGAGGCATGCACCTCTCCGTTTTCGACGACAACCCGTCCCTGGCATATGACGTAGACCGGAGCACCCCGGCAACGGAATCCCTCGAAAATGTTGAAGTCGCTTGCAGATTGATGCGTCTGGGCCGAGAAGACGCGCTCCTTCTCGGGGTCCCAGATCACGACGTCTGCATCAGAGCCAGCCTGGATTCTGCCCTGCGAGGTGGGGTAGCCAAAAAGATGATATTGTGGCAAGCCGTCAGCGTCTCGGAGAAGACGAAGAAGTTGTGCCGCAGCTGCTCCGCGTGTTCGAGCCAGCACGAGATAAGAAGACGCCAGCAAGGACAACAGCGTCTGTGGACGTCCATGCCAGAGCAGCGATAAATACTATATGTAGGAAACCAGACGTCGCACGTCTTCCTACAACATATTTTAGGAAGACCTGTTTGCTAATCTCTAAAGCAAGCTGAAACAGTGAAACTAATAATAATGATGATTCTTGGGGTTTTATGTCCTGGAAACAATTATGAGGGAAGCTTTAGTGGAGGGCTTCCTCTAATTTTTTTCACCTGCAGATCTTTAATGCACAACTAAATCTGGTCCTCCAGCATTTTTGCTTTCGTAGAAACTACGGCCGTCACAGCTTGGATTCGATCCCGCAACCTTCAGATCATCAGTTGAGCTACATAACTTCTGGACCACCATGGCGGGTGAAAAAACAGTGAAACTTAGTGATAAGAAAGTAAAGGTGCACTTATAATTTGCAAATGCTTCAATTATATCCCGATATATGAGTACATAGTCCCACTGTTTAAGTTTACATGTGATTTTGGTACATTAAACCCCAAGAAGAGAGAGTCGAGGAACACACAGCAACAAGGTCTAGAAATGAAGTTGACATTGCGGTCCGAGGCTTTAATGGAACGTAATGCAATTCTTTTTCCATATTTTTGTTACCTGAAGTCAAACCTTGCATTAAGATTTTATACTGAAGTTATCGAAATTCAAGTTGTATAAAAAGCACAGTATTGCACACATTTCTTCTATTTTGTTTCATTTTGATCTTCCAAGACGCAATGAAAAGTCACCCCTTACATAACAAAAGTCGTCACGTTACAATCGAGTAAACATGGTATATGGCTAAGTACCTTATTTACAGACTAGAGCACTAGAAGATTGTGAAATTCATTGATTGATATGTGGGGTTTAACATCCCAAAACCACCATATGATTATGAGAGACGCCGTAGTGGAGGGCTCCGGAAATTTCGACCAGCTGGTGTTCTTTAACGTGCACCCAAATCTGAGCACACGGGTTTACAACATTTCCGCCTCCACCGAAAATGCAGCCGCCGCAGCCGGGATTCGACACCGCGACCTGCGGGTCAGCAGCCGAGTACCTTAGCCACTAGACCACCGCGGCGGGGCGATTGTGAAATTCAGTGACACCACAATGCATGGACTCTAAGGCTGTAGAAGAAGAAACAAAATAAAGATGGATGGCGGAACATGCTCGAGGTGCAAATCTGGCAAGACAAATGAGAGCTCTTCAAATAAGAAATGTTAGTCCAGCCATTATTTAACTGAGAATATGGAAACTTTTGGGTTTAAGAATTTTTCACTCTTGTCGAAAAAAAATTTTCCTTGCTGCAAGTGGTGCACGAAGTTGTGTGCAAACTTTACTGTGAAATAGTTTGTGTACGTGTTTTATTTATGATGTCATTGGCGGTATTAAATGGAAGCAAATTTCAAAACTGTTTATGTAATTAGATTGGGTGAACATGCACAAATTTGAGGCAGTTAAAATGGATCGTGATATCTTTACTATGGCAAGCACTATAGGCCACAGGGGCAGCTTTGGCTCCGCCTAATTAAGTTATTCTGCAGTGAGGGTCAAGCTAAAATATTACTTTTTAACTCTGTGAATTTAAAGGGCACTTACCACAAGCAAAATGGCTAAATCATTACTTCCGTACAGTCGCGCACATTTTTCAACACAGTGTTTTACTTGCCTTTCGTGGATAGATGTTCAAGATCTTGGCTGCATTGGCACTAGTTACAGCCACGAATTTGCAGGGATCCAGCTTCCCAGTGTTCTGAAAGGAGCATTGGAATTATTTTTAAACGTATCGATGGTTGACTCAGAATATTTCCTGAAAGCCTACAGAGCTGCTTTCTAAATGCATTAGCGTGACATTTTCTCGTAACTCGCTTGGAACCGATAAAAAGTTCATTATCGTGTCACTCAAGTAAACATACTAGCTGATCCTTAGGTTTATACCCCCACAGACTTTCACTTCTAGTTTTGTGGAGAACTGTTTTGCATAGTGTTGTTTAAAAAAAAAAAAGTAAAGATAAGATATTGTGGAAAAGTAATTAGTTGTTCTCTGAAAAGTAAAACTTACTCCTTGACAAAGCTTGCCACCGGCAGTCATGTTACGACTTGAGTGCTTTTATGGCACGGTAAAGTACAGCTGCCAATTTTAACTGCTGTTGCTGCAGTTATGCTGAGTTTGTAATCGAAGCAAACTAAGAAAGAAAATTAAGCTGTATCTCAAATGCTCTGGAGACAAAATTACTTTTTCAACCGTCATGGAAAGGGACATTCCTGTTCCTTCTTGGCGAGAGATGACCGTGTGATACCCAGCGCAGTTAAAAATAATACAAAGGAACTCTGAGGGTTCCATGAGCGCACAAGCAATAGGAAGGTTGGGAGGTGACTATCTACACAAGTAAAAGGAAAGCCTTACCACTCCATTCTCCCAGACAACACCCATTCGTTCTTCAACACCATTCACTCCATTTGGAATGCGGGTGAAGTCATCCTGACCAATCGCTTTCTGGGTAGTCGTGAACGTACAGTGGTCGGAACCGGTCGTCTGCAGCTCTCCGCTAAGACGCGAAGAAGGATGAATAAAAGGTGGCCTTACTGCAGTGATTGACGCACAATTCATAGCTTTCTACTATTGTAATGAGACATTTCTCTTCATTGCTGTAGTTTAAAGTGAAAGTGAAAATTTATGTACCAGATACACTGTTCAGTTGAAACTTGATCGAATGAAGCCTTGTTGTACAAGTTTTCCTATCAAATGAAGAAATTTGGTTTTCCCAGCACGTATCCACTGGGCTCGATGCTGTCATCAACCTGAATAAATGAAACCTTCGCCATCAAATCCAATTTAATGATATTTTGTAAAGTAGATAAGCAGGCATTTCTCGCGTCTTCTGACTCAGGCAAATGTTTTCTAAGATTAATGATCTATGCAACTGATGGCACTCCTTAAAGCATTTTTGCTCATTGCATTCACACAATGGCCGGATTCATTCTTCCCGTCTTTGCATATCGGCAGTCTGTCATAGCTCCCCATGACTGTCTACCTGGCATGCATCATCTGACCATGGTGTCATCGATGTTCGGGTCACATGGAAGGATAGATGTCCGGGACACCCTGGGGCCACCGTTGCGGACATTTTACATGTGCAGGACATGCATGGACTTTACATGGACATTTTACATGTGACATTTTACATTTTACATTTTGCATGTTCAATGGTAGGTTTAGCGAGTCACCGCATTTCTCTTTATACACCGAAGGACCCAAAAGTTACTTTCTCGATTTTATTAATTTTCAATTTAGCACATCAATGAGACAAGTTTTTTTTTTTTTTCGAAGGGCTCCTTTTTTTGTTAGATAACCACATGAATCCAGCAGAAAATTAGGCCAAATCAAGCATAAGGGAAAACGAAAATGTAGTCAGTATCATGTAGATTGAAAGGAATGAGGATGGACAAAAAAATCTCCCTCTCCCTTGGTGGGATCTGAACACAGAACCTTGAAATAACCCACAACATTCGTGGGCTGTAGGTCGTTGGGGCCTGAACGTACAGCATTTGAAGTTTTGTGGGTTCAGATTTCACCGAAAGGAAAGGCAATTTGTCACCCTTTTCTCCTTTCAATGTTTGTAATAATCGCTAATCTACTGTTAAATACAATAATATTTAGAGTCCCCTACACCTGCCTTGGTTTAATTGGCAGTTGTATTAATTTGGAGATTTAATGAAATAATTCAAGCATAGTTGTTACTTTGTTAGATCAAGTTTCATCTGTAATATTATTTGGTGTCTGTACTCGATAGTATGCAGCAGAGGTGTCAGGTATTGGGGCAAAATACGTGTCGCTTATGCACATAGACGCAATGAAAGGGAAGTGGTACCTAGCAAGCAGGTCCATGAGGTATCCTCGAGTGGATGGGTCAGGCCGCAGGGGGGGCGACAGGACGTGTGCGGCTGCATGCTTCCAGCATCGATTGAAGTAGTGGGTACCGTCAGTGCCCAAACCCGCTGTGATGGGCTCGCCGAACACAACGCAGCCTTGGGCGCGCTTTCGCAGGATCATTTCAGCGGCGCTCTTGCTCATGACGTGCACCACGTACAGCGGGCAGTTCACCTGGTTGGCCAGCACGATGGCCCTATGCGTGGCCTCAGCCTCCACCTGTGTTGTGAAGGGAACGGCGACTGATTATTGATGGATCAGCGCAGCTTGTGGCTCTAGCGAAACACTTGAGCATCTTATAGTGCACTGTCCCGCATAAATTCTTGGAATGTGCACGACAATAGACGGTTATCTCTTTCCGAGAGGTTGTGTTTCTCGACGCGGTCAGGCCCATCAAGCTCTACTGACTGTTATGGACCAAAGGAACCCAGCCACTTCTTTAGAGTTGTTTATTTTTTTTTTTACTCATGCTTATCTAAGTCTTTGTCATTTTTTTCTTTACTTCCCTCTCTTCTTTCCTCTTTCTCTCCTTCTATTTTCCTTTGCTTTATCTCTTCCCTCCTCCCAAAAGAGTAAGCAGGCGTTGTGCCCCAGATTTGGGTGCACGTTAGAGAACCCCAGTTGGTGGAAATTTCCAGAGCCCTCCACTACGTCGTCTCTCATAATCATATAGTGGTTTTGGGACGTTAAGCCCCACATATCAATCGATCAAACGTTGTGCCCCTTCGGGTGGCAGTTGTCAACTTGCTCTTTCGTTCTTTTCTTTCTGTCCTCTAAGTCTGTGTATGCAAATCAAATAAATAAATAAATGCTGGTGGTTCCTTTTGTTTCAAATACTCTCAAGCAAGCTTCAAGTACTGTGCAAAATAATCTTGCCCTCATGTATGTTACAGGGAACAGCGACAGACTGTATTGATTGCATTTGCATGCACAACAGCTAACATTGACTGTTTATTGATTGATTAGCTGAATAATTGATTGGACAAATTGAAGTGCTCTCAAGACTTGCTAGCATTACTGAGTAAAGCATTTTGAGGTATGAGGGGGAGGGGCAAAGGGGGGGGGGGCGGCTAACAGCAGTGTTAAGAAGCCTCACCATCTTCATTCCGAGTGTCTAAACATGTTTGCATTGCAGTGTGGAACGTGTCGTAAGAATAGAAAGGTGCACATTGGCACTAAGAACAGGTCACATATAGGTTTATTCTTGGTAAAATAGTTTGCGACGGTGTAGTTTTCGTTGACTATTTGATTGACCTGTAAGACGGATTTAAACCGCAAAATAGTGAGGCTTCGAAGAAGTAGAAGTATAAACATCTAAATACATGGTGAAGCAGCGTAAGTGTTACCAAACACACTCTGATGCAACAATATTGTATTTTCACTGAACATAACTTTAAAAAAATGGCACAAAACATTATGTGGAGCATAGTGGTCATAGAGTAAAAAAAGATCTGAGGAAAGGTGGCTAGTTTAGTGTGGCCTGACTGGTTCATTTGTTTATTTTGGGAGTACCAAGGTGGTGGTGGGCTTTTTGCACTTTTGAATTCTTATGCCTTTTCATTTTTTATAAGTAGAACACGTACCTCTTCCTCTCGACTGTAGAGGTGGCCTTCTGGACCAGTAACCTCCATGCAAAGCAGCTTGCTTTGGTTCTGAAAGCAAATAAGTAGATAAATAAGCAACAGTTTGTTTAATCAAGAAGACCAGCACTGTTCTGCTTGACACCTTATGGAAACACGAGATGGCTTGACAAAGTCTAGACGCGTGCCACGCGACAACACTCTTGCCACTGAAAACTATGAGCTATGTAAGCTGCTGTGGGGGGTTTATGTGTAAAATGATGCAGTACTCTTCAATCTGGCTTGAGGTCCAAAAAGCTACTAGCTATGACTACAGCACAGTTAAGTGCACAGTGATGTATAGGCATTGTCACTAATATTGCCAGATAAAACACGATTATCGTTTGACTTCATAAGATGTGAACTCGTACTGTGGCTTAAAACTTGTTTTTTTTTTCTCATAAATGATGTGGTCATGTTCAGCTTGTAAAAAGGTGGATTTAAGGATGCGGCTTGATGCTTGTTTATTTTTTTTAACACGACAGTAGAGTTGTGATGCGATTGTATTTAAGTTATGGAAAGATTGTGTTAACCTTATAATTCAGCCTAAATTCTTGCTTGCTTTACAAAATGAACATGCACAAATTTATTAGCCTCCTGAAAGTGAATAATTCACTGTGTGACTTCGTGCCAGCTTTCCTTGTAGATTATCTGGAAATATTCACCCCCATAAAAAATGTATCTTAAACGTGTGTCTGAATGAATTCTTTTCTTAAATAATCATAGTGTGATATGATTGTAATCACCCTATAAAACGTGCAATGATTGTTGCTTTCGTACGGAATAGAAGACGAGCGTACATTACTGTATTCACTTCATAAAAGGTGAATTCATAACATGACTTAATGCTCGGTTTTCTTGCAGATGATGTAATGTCAGGCTTGTGATGTCATTGTATTCATCTCACAAAGGCCAAATTCAGTGTTGATTCTTGCTTTTCTTGCAGAATAGCAGATAAATGTACATGGTTGTATTAAGCTCATAAAGATTAATCCAAATAGTATGACAATGCTTGTCTTTCTCGAGAATAGTGGACGGACTTGTGATGTCATTCCATCGGCTTCTTTAACAACCATTACAGAAAATAGCTGCTGTAAAAAATGTTGATTGCAAATGTGAACGAATTCCCTTTCTGGCAGTGCGCATGCCGTCGCATCACGGTATACCATAAGAGTTGCGCATCACTTTTGTCAAACTCGGAAAAAGGGCTTAGAGGACAGTGTGTCGCTATTATATGCTTCTGAAACCATATTGTGGCTGTTTTCCAGAATATGATAAGAAAGAAAAGCATAAGCTCAGTGCTGACGATAGCGCAACAACAACGGCTGGCATAATGTGTACTCGTCTCTTCGTACCCTTAAATGCAGCAGCATTTGTGTAGATGGAAGTTGCTTCAGCGGAGAAACTGTCTTTTACTTTGTTGTATTTGTATTTGGGTGCTGCCATAGAGTTTCATACAAGACTACCTAGAGAGGAATCTGGCGCTTCAGTCGTGCACCCCCATGGGAATTATGGGAAGTACAGGCTTTGGATTGGATTGCATCAACTAGTGAGCTGTCTGCGAATCTTTTTCTATTGTTTCAGTTTCGTTCTTTGTGTAGCACGGGCATTGGTGTGCGGTAAATAGCACTGAAGCAGCACCTTTGTTGTTCAAAGAGGCTGCAGACCACTAGGTCTGAAATATGCTGTGCCTTTGTAGCATTATTAGTCGTGTTTGGCAGTTTTTGCAAAATGTCGTCCTCTCACCGCTGCGCATAGATGTAGCGTCTCATGCCAGTGCAGAGTATCACATCGAGTTCATGTTTTTTTGTAAGCGCATCTTCCCAAAACTCGTTTAAATCGACTGCAAAACTACGGTGAAACAAAGCAGACGAACTGTCATGCTCCTCTGACACGACTTCACAACAAAACGAAAGGTGCGCTGGGGGCAAACCATCCTGGGCAGACGCACCAGGCATCGCAGCAGACAAAACGTTAGGTTTTTCTCACTTAATACTGTACTGTTATTTCCATAAATAGATAATGCATACTTTTAAGGTCAAAATAGGCATGTTTGTTTTCAAGTGTTGTAGAAAATAATTCATTAAATCTTGATGCCAAATCTGGAATACAATGGCAGAGCAACCAGTGCATACCCTGATAGTTAAATTTGCCCAGGTTTCACTCTTGCCGCCTCCTCACGAAAACTTTTTGCAATAAGGTTTGCGTGTAAACAAATGAAGCAAGTTTCAATCAAATATATGTGTATATCACTTTGTTTCATACCCGGAAAAGAAGAGTCGCAAATCTCAAGAACGTAAACCATCCGAAGGGGATCCAGAGCCTGTACTTCCCATAATTCCCATGGGGGTACAAACGCCGCTGAAGGAGCCCGCAAAGACACTAGTGCCAGATTCCCCGCCAGATATTATTGTTTGAAACTCTACGGGTGCTGCACTTTTATATAGTACTTATTTTTCATTAAACCAAACACTGATTAAATGGAGCACGCTTGAGCATATTGAAATTTATCACATCACTTGTTTTTTACCAATTTTGCTCCCGGTGGGGTGATCAACCCATAGTAGCATAAAAACATTGCGTCATGTTTAAGTCGCACAGACCTCGTAAATTATGTCGCCGTTCTCGGCATGGACGCGAGCCAGCGCTCCCAGTTTGCTGCATGCCTTGAAGGCCTGGATGAGTTTGTCGTCGTCCATCATGAGCGTGCCTTTGTAGGCCATGAACATCTTGAAGGCATTCACACCTGTGTTGGTGAGAATGAGAGGATTAAGTGAAATTTATAAATGATGGGACAAACCGTGCTTGTCCCCATACGCCGGCGGTCTTAAGAAGTACCGCATAGCAATGGCAGATATAATTAATGCTTTCATTTGGCCTGGAGGGAGAGAGTGTTCCCCAAAGAAAAAATGAGATGTTGAAATGTTTATCAAGACGAAAACAATGAAGCATACACGGACAACTTACAGTATGCATCAACAGTTGACCACCCAAATTAAAAAGTTGTGGAATTTTATGAGCCAAAACTAAGATATGATTATGGGGTGCATCTCGGTAGTCGAGGTGGACCCTCTAGTGTTATCGACCCTTCGATATGCCTTGAGCATGTTTCGTGAACGTCTTGTTTTTGCTAGTTGTGTCCACTGAAGGCTAATTAGGAAAAGCACGCACTGAAGTTCGGGGAAATTGAACTATTCGTGTAATAATTATTTTCAGTAAACTTCATTTTGCAGTATACTGTTGCATATGACCACTTTGCTGAAGGTTCTACCGTACTCTGGCCTGTCGACATGCAGCTTTCTCTATGGGACATCAAAAGTACAATTTTCCTTTCCTCAAGTATAATCGAAAATAATATTGCACTGCATTTCTAGCCTGAGATTTTATTTTGTTTATCCATAAACTAAACATGAAGTAGTTCAAGATAAGTAGATATTGAACAATTTAATTAAAATAATTACCATAAAACATTAGTGCATCTCGAGATTATTTTGGTTCCAACAGAATACTGAGTGCCGTAATATAGTGTGTAAATTTGACGCATTCACAAGCAGTTCATCTAGTGTGCCAAAAGGGGTTAAGGGGAGATGCAAGTCGAAGAACGTAGGTTCCTTTTCCAAAATTATATATTTTTGTTTTTATTTGCTTTGACGAGTTTGGTTTCTCTACTTCCACAACAAAAACAAACCAAAGATTTTAACTGTACTTGGAGTAGTTTAAAATCGCTTTTAAAGAGCCCAAGGTCGCTACCAAAAAACAAAGAGTTCATTGTCTAGGGTCCGCTGGAAATTGTCACTGGCTTCTTGCCATGTCATTTCGCATGAGGATTTGACTAAAGCCACGTGCTCAAATTAGCACCGATTGCCAAGCTCTCATGATTGCAGAAATTATTTTAAAAATGTATGTTAGCTGCACAGATGAGCTTCGACTTTTACTTTTTAAATGCATTTTTCTCAAGATGCATTTTAGGGCAATGTATTGAGATTGAACATCATGTTTTTTGGTACTTCTGACAGCCAGATCAGGATGAAATTTAGTCCAGATATTCCTTAACACGTGAAAAACGCAAGTACCTCCTTTGAAACTTGATATCACCTTTATAATTACCACAAAGCTAAAGCAATCAATTAGTACAAGCTGAGGATATTAGGAATTTTCACAATTTTTCTTGCCCATTAAGATGGCTTATATGCACTTTCTTGATAATTATTTCCTTTCTACAGTTCATGGAAAGCAATATGCCATTGATGGCTCAGAACCATAAAAGTTTAATGGCATAAAACATTTCTCCAAAACAAACTGTTTTTTACGCATGGCCGTGGCACAACACTAAAACTGTGCAACTTACTGTGAGACTAATTACATATTTGAAATCAGCATAACAGCCCATGTATACAGCAAAAAATTTCAATTTCAAACTCCTAGCATAAAAATTCATGAAACTTCTTTTTCGAACCGTGTCTTCCTTTAATGTGCACCTGTCTGCATTAAACAAATTTTTATATGAAGATTTACTATAAGGAATGCTGAGATACTATGAAGATTTACTTATAACTTCACTGAGATGAAACTTGTATGCAATGTGCCTGTTCAGTGATACGTTTGAATCACTTTTGTTGTCTTAATTATCACGGTAATTATCAAGCAGTTACTTGTATGGTAGTGCTTTTAAGAAATACGGTTAGAATGCTTGAATGACTCTTCGAATATGCCGTCACAGCATTCAGAATAATCTGTTGTGCGTTGTCATGCAAAAAAGGTGAAGCAAAAATAGAAATGCAAAAGTCTCGTACCTTTCTCCTTGGTCAGCGTTTCCATCTCCCTGAACACGTTCTCGTTATAGTCATCAAGGATTACTGAAAGGCCATAGTCGCAGCAGATGCGTTCGTCGGCCCTGCTTCGGTAATCCTCATAAGCTTCGAGCAGGCTCATACTGGGAGATTTCTTGGTGACAAAGTCAACTGCATACAAAGCGGAAAAGAGAAACTTAATACATGTTAGGGCCTTACTAGACGAAATTGTGTGCTAGGGGGGGGGGGGGGGGGGCATATATGTCTAGGACATTTCGGGAAGAAATTTTGTGTGCCTACCTACGTAAATATTAAAAATAAGCCAATAGTGTTACAGCACAAAATGGACACTTGTAAATATCTTTAGGCAAACATTTTAACGAACCTGTGTCTAATTAGCTAATTGATTTTGGGGTAACAATGAGAGTCTAGCAAGTGTTGTAACTCACAAGTTATATTAGGTAGCTCAAAACCGATTTCAGTTATACTATAAGCACAACAAATGACATCTGCATGCCGAATTTCATCCCTTCATCTTCATAAATAACAAAGATAATTTTAATTGCCACGTCCCCCTTAAGTTTAAACGAGCCCTGCAACAATTTGTGATCATGGTCACAAAACACTGCGGATCGGTAGTCGAGGCTCCCGAGAACATGCCAGCCAAACATAGCACAATACGTGCCCTGGAATTCACATTAAATTCTCAAGGCCAGCAAAAGATTTCTTTCCCTTCTCTCAACAAATGATGGAACAAGCTCAAAAATCACTCTTCATAGCTATTGTATCAGTCATTGTATGATTTGAGCATGGCGCGTTCAGTCGTTACCAGGCCTGCCGTGGGAGGTCACCTCTTGTCTGTACGTGCACGTTACTTTCGTACTGAAAAGCCATGTATTCGAATACAAAAAACAGAAGCACACGTGATGTTTTTCTTTCCCCGTGTCATCCCTCTCTGCTTAGCTTCCAGTGCTTTCGTCGGATCGACGAGAGAAGACAGAATGCATTTGAAGCGTGGGATGACTTTTTGTAACTCCGCTAGTACTGAACAGATTCTAAATAAAAATGTTTGCGGCGGTCAATTTGTGAGGCAATGAGCTTCGCTTCTTTATTAAATCGTTGCCATGGCTACAATCAAAAGTGTTGCGGGGCCCCTTTAAAGGCAAGGGTGTAGGCAGAAATTTTTCTATATTGTTCTTTCTTATGGGGAAGATGGCGCCGAACCAGTCTGAAAAGGTGGCCGGGCAGTTCGAGTGCCGTGTTTTGCTTTGTATGTCATGGGAAAAAAAGAAAACCGGAGGGGGGGGGGGGGGGGTGTAGAGGAGAAAGTGGAAGTCAATGTTTCGTTTTTAAATTTTGCACCGAAATCTGGTGTCACGGATTTCAAAGTGTATTTTCCGCATTTCGGGGACATGGGCTCAAAGAAATTTTATGAAACTTGCGATGGTAAGTGAATGTTCAGAGAACAATGTATACTTAATTTTTACTGATTAGTAACCACAAAGAAACTGGTAGCAGCAACCAATATCTATGACGTCGCAGCATTTAATGAGGGCATTTCAACGTAGTGTTGTTATCTGCATTTTCTTTTTGCATGTTTTCTCGTTCACCAATTGTCTTCTCGCAGCAAGCGTGGCGATTTTGGAATTGTGAAAGAGTAAACTACCAATATGAGCAAAGGTTTTTTCAATTTAGTGTCTCCTTAAAATGCACTAGAATATATCTCGATCAGTAGGATATATCTCGATCAGTAGCAGAACGTCAACAAGCTACACGGCAAGTCCAAGGAAACTTAAATGTGTTCATAGAAAATATAAAATGTGGCACAATGATGCCTCAAGAAAATGATCAAATTACTAAAGCAGTATTATGTTTCTATTTGCTACTAAACTATTGTCTCTTACAAGAATAGGTATTTAAGTTAACTTCCTCAGCTATTTCCAGTTTGTCATGGTTGAAACTTGATGTGCAATGACAAAATAGCTGTGTACAAAGCTACCATAACGCTACATAATGCGGAAAAATACTATGCACTGGCTGCACCAGCACATGGGAAATAGAAAGCTCGACAGTTCGTTGAATCGAGGTATACCTTAGCCACATTTAAATGAATACTGAACGAAATTTTCCCAGCAGAAATTCTTGCCCAAGCTGAAAGATTACGTGCTGAAATCACTAGACACGGCTTTCGTTTCACACGGAAACTGGCGGCAAATAACCACCTTGATGAGTTTTTTCACATCTGCATCTAGCAACCGTGCCTTGTACGAGAGGAGGTGACGTTTGCAGATATTTTGTGCACCCAAGAACCGGCATACCGACAATGACAGCTGTTGCCCGTGCCTCTGAATCCACTCAGCCTCTACTACCTTTCCTAGAACCACTACGAATGGCGCAGGCAGTGAGCGATGTTCCTGGGTGGGCTAAAGCCCCTAAAGGGAATGGGCACGTCTGATCACCTTTGTGGAAGGGCGAGAGTGGCATGTAAAGGAGACGTGGAAAAAGGGAAGCAGCAGGACAGGAACACATGCTCCTTTTATGAGCTGCAGGGACAAGTGGCGACCAATGACATTAAAGTTCACACTGGCATGCAGCTGTCACACGCTGGCAGTCCTTAAATAACACAGCCAGTTGTTCAGAAACATGTGCAATAAACTTATTTGGAGCAGTCATAGCCTCTGAGTAGAATTTCTGTTTTCGTTATTTTTGCATCAAATCTGTTCAGTATCTCTTGAAGAAACGTGAATGCACACAAATTTAGAAGAGGTTGTCAGTGTATGTTATGCTAGATGTACCAATCATGGTGGTTCCTCCAGCCAACGCTGCCTTGCTGCCAGTGTAGAAGTCATCGGCAGTGCGCGCTCCCATGAAGAAGAATTCGAAGTGGACATGGCAGTCAATGCCACCTGGTGGAGAGAATGAAAAAAAGAAAGAAAGGCATGCCTTTCCTGTAACAATCTTTGTACGTTACCAATAATGCCTTGCTGATTCATGCGATTACTTTAAGCTGATGAGCAAGCTTGTCTTCATTATACAGATTGTCTCAGCAGTAACTCCACTCGTTTATCATGCTGCCACAAGAACATGCACAGTACCAAAATTTAAGCAGTACTGGCTTATACTAGCAAGATGAATAACTGTGCTACATTTTCGAAAGTATCCGTGGCTTGTTTTCCATAGCTTAATACTTCTAAAATTTTCATGGAAATTCTTTCAAGGGCCTGCATCCTCTACTTTTTGGTGCCACACTTTTTTATTTTAATTGAAAAGTTATTGCTTATTCTGGCGTGTCACACTAGGTGCTTATTGATCAAACTGTGCAGTGGGTGTCGTTACTTTGGAAGAACACCACATTATTGCAAACAATGTGCTGGGATTTAAGAGCTCTGCATGAAGGTGATGAATGTTTGGTGTTGTTGACGTGTTCTTTGTAATGTTTTAAATAGCACTTTAGTTACTGGAATAAGATCATTCATTGGTGCATCTAATACAGAGTTCATCAAATGCAGTAATAAGCTTTTGACAGTAATGTAATGTAGCAAGAAAATTTGGAACAAGGTATGTAAAATCCCTGTTTGTCCTACTTGTCTCTGCTTTGAGTTACTCTATACTGTCACCACATCACTTAGGCATGAACCACCTTGCCCAGCCAGCACCTGACGGTATTTAGAAGTGTTCACAAAAACGTTCAAGGAACTAAAAGACACGTTCCTCCAGTTCGTAACACGTTGCATGCTTACCAGGCATTACGTACATCCCATTGGCTTCAATGGTACGAGTCCCACCAGGCACAGACAGGTCTTTGCCCACCTGCCTGAGGTGTGAAAAAAAAAAGTTTCTTGTTTCGAACATGTAACTACAATCCTTAAAATAATTTCAGGGAAGGCCGCAAGATGCAGAAGGTCTTGCGTGTGGCGGAATTGCCATTGATTCATTTGCACGTCAATACGTGACTCACGGGATTTCTTTGGGGGGCTCTCAAATAAGAAAGCCCTTGGAGAAAATCATGAAGAATCGTATTGGCTTGAGTGTAACGTGACCACAACTGTAACCCGAGAGGTGAGTTTTCACTATGTTCAGGGATAAGAAATATAACTTCGGTACTCGAGTGGAACACGAGTCAATTGCAGGTAGCAAAAATGTTGATAAAAAAAACTTTTATGACATTTGATTAAATGCAGCATGACTATTCCTACCAGCAAAACTTGCTTTCGTGTGATGGACAATTTATCCACATGCAAATGCTTCCTCAGTCTAGTTTACCTTGGTAGACATTTATTTGTGTATTAATGAGTGACGCCGTCTTCTACAGGTATTGTCACTTACTTAATGATGCCATCTTCGATGAAAACATCCGCATCGGTCGTCATGTCATCGTTGACAACTTTGCCGCCCTTGATCAGCAGTCTTGTCTGTGCGCTCTGCATAAGATAACAGTTGATTCACTTACAGTCGTCTGTAAAATGTTTATTTGAGCTTCATATACTACTAGTTTGCTAGACTAAGAATAAGTTAAGTGACTCCATAGTTGTTCAAGCCTTACACATAAATATTTCCTTTAAATGCAGTGTGTAGAACTGTAAATGCCAATCTAGTGCATAACAAAATAAAGTGCTGATAAAAATAGCATTTAAAATGTATTACAGGCACATTGAAACATTTGTCATTGGACCTGTGCTTTAACTTCATGTTATTAGTGCAAAGCCTCTTAGTAAGATGAGTTGGAACATAGACTGATGATTATTTGCTCTTTGTGTGTGCATTATTGTTAGAGGCTGGAAATTCGGGCTTCAAAGAAGACAATTTTAGACACTTGAAACATGCCCAAGGAACCCTAATTTGGGCATGGTAATGTTTCAATTGACCACTATACATTGTTTAAGAATCTGACCTGTCTTTCGTATAAAATGCATTTAACCACTTATGTGTTGACCACTTGTGTTAAAAAGCTGACTTGAGGTCTACTTCTGATACCTGGAAGCCAACAAACCCCAATTGTAAGTTGTGTGTTACTCTTCTCATTGAGTCGAGACTTGCCACGTATATGGCTGTTTGAAGATACACGTGAACGCTGTTTAGAGTTTCACGATTCTCTGAGTGGAGTATAAGAATCTCCAAAGAGAGTTCACGTGTCACTTTAAAGGGAGTCATATGCATAGCATGTCAGCTTGTACTGAGAAAAAAATTGGCCCCGTATCTGCATGTTAATCTGCAAATGTCGTCGAAAGACGATAGTCTTGTGTGTGGAGAGTGAACAAGACATTTATTTGATCTTCTGCGCAAGAAAATCGGTGAATGGTTTTCTGGTGGCGCTGTGTTAGAGTGCCTCGAGCGTGCAGCGGAGGCGAACGAGCGCATCAAGTCACGTCACACGTAAGACATGAGGGCCATCTGGCAGTTTTTTTTAGAAAACAAAAAGCGTGGCTCCGAGACGAGTGTGCGCGCCCGTCTCAGAGGTGACGAGGTGTAGAACGCAAGGCGACGGGTAGATGTCACCACCGTCTCGTCTTAGCAAAGCGTTGGAAACACTCGCATTTCCGTGCAAGTGTTGCGTGATCAGCGCAGCGTGATAAGCGCTACAGTCTTTAAAATTACTTATGCATGCCTTTTATAGTAAAAGACACACATGCAGAACATATATGTGTTGTTATGGTGCCCCAGACATGCGCAATAATTGTTTTTTAATTGACAATTGCCCAAGCATGAATGCTCAATCTTGAGCAACATTGGTGGGTGCTGCAGATGGGGTCGGCTATTTCAAGTACCCGATGCCGTTAAGAGTAGACAAACAGACAAATGTACAGACAGACAGAGCAAAATTTTTGCGTCGAAGGTCCCCAAGAAAGACTATCGTCTTTAAAAAAAGTCAAATGACCCCCCTTTTTTTTTTTTTGAAGAAGTGCCATGGACCCGTAAAGATAATATTTCCTAGAAATGACATCGGGTTTGAGCGCCTAGCAGAGGGCAGGTGCCGGGAAGAGCAATCAGTATTATGGAATATAGTGAAGTAGCTTGCATATGAAACGATACTTATTTATTTTTTCTTCCTTGTCCCTGAAAGAAAGCTTTTCCCGAGCTACATTCGACAGTGAAAGCGCCTTGCTACCATGCCGGAAAGCAGGCTTCACCGCGCACAGAGAGGCGTTAGGAGAAGCCGACTTCAAGCACCGCGTCGCTTGGCGATTTTTATTTGTGACTAATGCGTGACGTTTAAATGGTGAGTTTTATTAGTGACCATGTTTGTGACTAAAACGCGACATTTAAAATTGTCAGTGAGGCGATAAACTAGGCCCCATGATTGTTGATATGGTGCAAATGTACCCACGAAAAAAAAAGGGGGGGGGGGCACAACAATAGCGATCATCAAGAAAGATGAGGACAGTTAATCTTTGTAATTAGAATGTTTGTATCAAGATATTTATCGAGAAAACCTGGTGAATACTTGCTGTTTCGGTAGCTTTCCCTTTCGTCAACGCGCTATTTTACTACGATAAACTCTCGCGAAAAAAAAAATGGAATTTTATTTTTCGAGCCAAATACCCAATACGATTCTGATGCTGCCATTCGCTTCGTAAGCCGACGAACTTTACCGCATTGGGTCGCGGGATCGAAGCCCGGCTGCGGCGGCTGCATTTCCGATGGAGGCGGAAATACTGTAGACCCGTGTGCTCAGATTTGGGTGCACGTTAAAGAACCCCAGCTGGTCGAAATTTCCGGAGCCCTCCACTACGGCGTCTCTCATAATCATATCGTGGTTTTGGGACGCTCAACCCCACAAATAAAATCAACTTTATTGCATTGAGCGAGACACACGCACAATAGGGCCGTCAATGTCTTGGTAAAAGCTCGGAACTTTACTTAGCTATTCCCAGTCGTGCCCACTACTGTATATCTTGGCGAACAGCAGAGACAAACTCAGAAGAACAATCATTGAAGCTTACAGTATAATGTCGGGGAAGTTTGGCGCATTCACAGATGGACAAGTGGCATGTTATGAGAGGCAAATATAAATTTATCGCAACACTAGTGCTATTCTTGACGCAGGCACGAAAGCAGGGAAAACGTGAATATTGCGTTTGATAAGTGCACGAGTTTTACTGAATACATAGCAGCCCTGAAGGATCATGCGCGGTTTGCCTCCAGTGCCCTCTCTATTGTATGTCACCCAACCCCTTTTTAGTTTTTTTTTTCGTTTCGATAAATTCAAGCTCGATTGTTGGATGCGCTTTGTCTTTGTATTCCACTTTTTTTTTTTAAGTGTCCTCGACGTTGCAGCGCTGCTTTGCCTACAGCACGTTCCAACTTGCCCCCAAACAAGCTTTTGCTTTTGCGACGCCTCACAATCGTGTCAGTACTCCTTCGAAGGGAAGATGCCCTCTCAAGGTCAGGCACGGTTATTATCAGTAAAGAGACCGTGCTAATCTCAGCCATACACTTGATCCCCCCCCCCCCCCCCCCCCACACACACACTTTTCTTATCTGCAATCTCGTTTGTGACCCCGAGTATTATTGCGCCCCCCCCCCCTCTCCTGTGAAACGACCGAATATGTGGGGTTGCGTTCGGTGGTGGTAATCGGTCGGCCCTTATCACTTTTTTTGTTTATCTATTCAGCCTTTCGCACGCGACGTAGGCAAAACTTACCGTGGTAGCATCCCTACCAGCAATTTTTCGGATAGTATACATCAGCAAAAACTGCTGCAAAAAGAAGGAGAATGAGAGATAGAGAGAGCGTGACGGGTAAAATTACAAAGTAACAACAACAACAAAAAAAATCGAGCAGTAAAAACTGAGCTTGTCTATACGCATGTTCGAGAACACACAGACTATGGTCCGTACCTTTCTGTTTCGCACTTCAGGCTACTCACTTCGCCCTTGTGGCGAAGCAGAGTAAAAAAAAAAGAAAACGTTTATAAAACAATAGAAAGCCGTTTCGGGTTATTTTTATTATGATCCGAATTTCATCATCAACACTTTTTGCCCACATTATTATATTAGAAGAAAGTTACGAACTAGTAATGACTAATTTTATTTTGACGAAATACAAGAAGTAATCCGACTTCCCCCCAAGAGACGTCAAGCGCCTTGGTTTTGTTTGCAGTGCCATTTTTTTTTTTCCAATTTTGGTTGTCATGGCTACTAATGATTTCTGAAGTTTTACGTGCCAAAACATATGAAGACAGGGCTCGAAGCAGTGTGGGAATGCGAATTAATTTTGACCGCTCACGGGTCTTCTTGCATTCCGGCTCGATCGAAATGTGACGACCACAGCCAGGAGTCGAACGCGTGACCTCGACATGTCACTGGCGTAAATCAACAAGGTCTGAGAAATACCAATTTTCACCTCTGCTGTTATCCATTAACGAGTAGAACGCGCTGCCCTCAAACATCGTCGCTATTACAGAACCCTCCCTTTTCCAGTCTGCAGTACTAACTGACTTAGAAGTTGACAATAATTTGTAACCACCATTGACATTTAATGTGTAACGCATGCTTAGAGAATGTTTATTGCTATTTCTTGAAATATGTTTCCTGTTACGGTGAGCTGCTTACTGTGTTTTTTGCTTATTGTGTTATTAGTAATGTTGCTTGGGCTATCGGTCAGTTTGATTACTAGTATTACTCCCTGACATGTTGTTTTACTGATGCTATAGTAACCTCTTGTATGTATCCCCTCTTATGTAATGCCCTCCGGGCTCTTAAGGTATTTAAATAAATAAATAAATAAATAAAATAGGGGTGGTGCATGATCCCCCCCCCTCCCTATTACCTGACGATCGATGGGAGACACCCTTACGACTGCCCCCCCCCCCCTCCTTCCGGACATTTAGCTTTCAAACATACATTTCCTTCATAGTTTATTATAGCGCTTTCAACTTTTACTTTAATGCCTGGTTATTTTGTAGTGTGTACTCGGGTCGGATTCCCAGAGAAGGCAAGCGGGTTATAGGGGGAGACAGAAGGTTAGATGGGCAGATGAGATTAAGAAGTTCGCGGGTACAAATCGGCAGCAGCAAGCACAGGACCGAGTTGACTGGCGGAACATGGGAGAGGCCTTTGTCCTGCACTGGACGTAGTCGGGCTGATGATGATGATGATGACTTGGGTCGGCAAGATGCGAGTCGCCTTCCCGAGATTTTTCCTTTATTTACGCCACTGCTCGGCATATAGAACCCTCATCGGATTGACCGACAATGCGGAATGCGACGTCTGCTGCGCCAAAGACGACATCGACCATCTGATATGCCATTGCCCTCGATTTGCCTCTGAAAGACAGAAGCTTTCGGACGCATTGCGACAATTGGACGATCGGCCACTCTCTGTGCAGATGCTACTGGAACACCGTCATCGCCTTTCGTCGGCTCAAAAAGCAGTCAAAGCTGTCTTGTGCTTTTTGAGGACTACAGGCCTATGTGACCACCTTTAACTTTTGTGTAATGCCACCGCTGCATACGCGCCAGCCGATTGACTGACAATCCTCTTTTTTTTCTCTCTCTCATCTTTATGCCCCCTTTCTATTCCCCCAGCGTAGGGTAGCAAACCGGGCACGTGCCTGGTTAACCTCCCTGCCTTCCCTCTTGTTGTTTACCCCCCACGCCACTGCTGGACCTTATCTCGCTCGACTCCTTAGCTGCTGCTAATATACCACGGCGAGTATTGCACGAGTTAGCTGGCACACCCAAGCATCTCGTAGACGTTCGATCGCATTCCGCGATCAATTAGGAGACCGTCCCTACGCCGATCAGTTCTGCGAGGCTGCTGCGCGCACTCGCAGCGCACGCAGTTATTTATTTATTTATTTATTTATTTATTTATTTATTTATTTATTTATTTATTACATACTGCAGGCCCAGGTAAGGGCCCAAGCAGGAGGGGCATGGGAAGTACAAATTATAATAGCCAGAGGGAAACAACATTGTAAGTATGGAACGGGAAAAGAAACAATACAAAAGTTGGCATATAAACTAAGCATACGCAAAGCATATACAAGGCAAGAACAAAAAGGCATACACAAGGCATATACAAAGCATAAAAAAACTTAACATCTTAACTGAGCAATAGCGTCAATATTGGACAGTTGATCAAGGAAGGGGGAGGGGAGTTCCCGGGAAACGAAAGAGCAGCGCTAGGTTAGAAGAGCGTGACCTCCCGGGGCAAGAGTCGTAACGCTCGGCTCCCTTTCGGCGACCTTTCGGGGGTCGTGACCTTTTCGTCTTCGCCGGGTGCGGCGTGCGATACTCGAAGGCGGAAGTAGAGTTCGCGAAGCGAGGAAAAGGGCGTGGCTGCGTCATTGAGCGACGCGCGTCTTCCTCTTCCGTCCAGTTTCGACCCTGGCCGAAAACGCCTATACGTACATCTACCCGCAGCACAGTGCACTACGTGAATCGCTGTCGAGAACCGACGAAAGCACGTGTAAGTAAAAACAGAAAAGACACAATTGATTGATTGATTGATTGATATGTGGGGTTTAACGTCCCAAAACCACCATTTGATTATGAGAGACGCCGTAGTGGAGGGCTCCGGGAATTTCGACCACCTGGGGTTCTTTAACGTGCACCCAAAGCTGAGAACACGGGCCTACAACATTTCCGCCTCCACCGGAAATGGAAAGAAAAGACAAAGCGTGATGCATTTTTAGGGGCGAAGCTCCTAAAGCCGTGGGTCTCGGTCCCTCCTAGCTCGTACGTGACCGCCTAGTTCGATGACTCATTCATCAGGTGCGGGCAGAACGACAGACGGATGGACGGGCAGGCAGACAGACAGACAAACGGACGGTCGATTCACGGTTTACCGACGAAACCCTCCGAATCTTCGCATCACTCATCATCATTCGCTCCGTGAATATGCTGCGATTTTTAAAAATCTTTTTCTACCATGTGAGTGTATTGTTTTGTACTTGTCCTTACGTAAGAAAAAGTAGTACGAGTAAGTAGTAAGGACAAGTGTATAAAAGGACACACAGCTAGGGTGGTACGTATGGATCTTCTCCCTGTTTCATTTCCTACCCAGCGCGTGTATTGTTTCAATAATTGTTGGAGTTTGACGTTAAAAAAGAAAAAAAAAGCCGTGGTGTGATTATGAGGAACGCCCTATAGTGGGCTCCGGAAATTCTGACTACCGTATTTATCCATTTTCAACGCGCCCCCGATTCTGACCCGCACCTGACTTGCATTACCCAAAAGGAAAAAAAAAAAAAAAATACAGCTATGAGGTATAGTGTAAACGGCTGTACCAGACTCTACCGTGTATGCGATTTTAAGGCCGATTTTCCTCGAAAAAAGCTGCATGTTGGTGGAATTGGGTAAATACGATATCTGCTGTTCGACATGCGAGTGTTTTTTGTACACGTCCTTACGTAAGGACAAGTAAACAAGTAGGCATAAAATGACACCTGCAAGATAATACGTGTTTTTCTACTCTTTTTTTTCTACCCTGTGTTTGTGTGTGTGTGTGTGTGTGTGTGTGTGTGTGTGTGTGTGTGTGTGTGTGTGTGTGTGTGTGTGTGCGTACTTGTCCTTACACCGCTTCTTGGCAGTGCGAATAGTCATGAAGTGGCACCGACTAACCATTATATAACGGCTTTACCTTCAGTGTGCCTGCAGTTTGCCGAGCTCAGTCCGTGACTCAGGCTTCCCTCAGAACCACGAAACAGTTCTTAAAGAACAACTTGTCGAACTACACTGATTCAGTTTGTAGTGTCCGTCCGATCGTTATCGTTTCATAAAGCTGCCGCGCGAAGCAGCTGTCGAGCATCCCGCGTTGAACCACTGGAGCCGAGCACACTTTGGAAGTGTGCGATTTTTTTTTTTTTTTGCAGATCTGTTGATCGCTGAGCCCCGATAACGGCTATAGTAACGACCATCCAAGCCGGATACAAGCATTTTTTTCTGCCTGCCAGTTGTCTGCAATAACAATAGCAATAAGCTAGTAGGTGGTTTAATTTGACAAAACTGCTGTATGGTTATGAGACGTGTCGTGGTGGAGCGCTCTAGAATTGTCAACCACGTGGCGTTCTTTATATAGCGAACCGCACTGACATCGCACAATACACGGGCCTTCGCCTCTGTCAATATGCAACTTTCGGGTCAAGCCCGGCCGTGGTGGTGCTAGTGGCTAAGGTACTCGGCTGCCGACCCGCAGGTCACGGGATCGAATCCCGGCTCCGGCGGCTGCATTTACGATGGAGGCGAAAATGCTGCAGGCCCGTGTCCTCTGATTTGGGTGCACGTTAAAGAAACCCAGGTGGTCGAAATTGCCGAAGCCCCCCCCCCCCCCCCCACTACGGCGTCTCTCGTAATCATATGGTGGCTTCTGGATGTTAAACCCCACGTATTCGATCAATCAATCAATACTTTCGGGTCAGCAGCCTAGCACCCTAACCCCTGTACCACCGAGCCGGACTGGTAATAGTGGCGTGGAACTTTGCGTGTACTGCAGTGCCCTAAATTTCGTGTTGCATTGTCAAAAATAGAAAACTGATAGCAACGTTACACTAACCATTTTCAGACCGCAACATGTCGACGTTTCAACGATAAACTGCGGCGGCGATAAACTGCGGCGGCGGTGAAAGGACGTTCGCCTAATCAGCTCTTTTTGCTTACCCAGACTACCTGAAAACGGTTGCCGTGGCTACGGAATCACATCTTGACGTCACTGAGCCTGCGGAAGTGTTTACGTGTTTCCGGCGTCGACATCGTACCTGGACACACGGGTGGCGGCGGCGGCGGTGAAAGGACGTTCGCCTAATCAGCTCTTTTTGCTTACCCAGGTTGGTGTCCTGCATTTCGGCGGCCGGTGCTTTAGGGTTCCTGCCTTGTTGGAATCGTTGCGCTGGAGCCATTTATCAAAGCGGCGCTCCTTTACAACGTTCAAATTTCCTCCATTTATTAGACTACCTGAAAACGGTTGCCGTGGCTACGGAATCACATCTTGACGTCACTGAGCCTGCGGAAGTGTTTACGTGTTTCCGGCGTCGACATCGTACCTGGACACACGGGTGGCGGCGGCGGCGGTGAAAGGACGTTCGCCTAATCAGCTCTTTTTGCTTACCCAGGTTGGTAAATTCGCTTATTTCTCAATACCGCCTTACCGCCACCGCCGTTGCCACCGTGTTTCAGTGCTTTGCTGAGTTCTCTGTGCATAATGTGCCTTTTTCCTAATTGAATGCTCCCGAATTGAGTGCGAACTGAGTGCTACTGTGAATGCCTGGACAACGTACCATGACAAGCACGTGCCAGTCTTGTGATGAGCCCCTCCCCTGTGATGGGCGTGTCCTGAAGTGCAACGAATGTGAGTCCTCTTACCATGTTGGCAGTTGTTCTGGCTGGTCGGAGACGACATTTAAGACTAAAGGAGAGAGCGGTCGCAGGGCATGGCGATGTGCTGCTTGCCGTTCATCTAAAGCGAAAAGTGGGGAGAAAACTAGCATGGACTCTGAGTTAACCATTTGCCTGGCAGATATAACTAGGAGGCTTGATGCTTTAGCAGGGCTGCCGGCTCAGGTTGGTGAGATTAAGGTCTCAATCCAGCTGTTGTCACAAAAGTACGATGACATCTTGAACTGTCAAGCTAAGCAGGAAAAGGACATTAGTAGCTTAAACAGACGCGTTGGGAAATTAGAGGCGGACTGCACCTCAAGTGATATTCAACAACTGAAAGCTACGGTGAATGATCTCGAGTTTCGTAGTCGGAGACTAAACATAGAAGTTCACGGCATCCGGGTTACGCCAGACGAGAATTTGCTGTGTAAGTTGAATGATGTGGCCAAGATTGCTAACCTGCCAGAGCTGACTGGGAATGACATCGCCGCTATCCACAGACTTCCGGCAAAGCCAAACAAAACACCCGGAATTATAGTTCGATTTGCCCAGCAATCAATTCGTGATAAGTGGCTAGGAAGGCGGAAAGCCCTAAGAGATGCTTCGAATGTTTCGATCACTGAAAACATGACCCAGCAAAACAGAGAGCTGCTGCGCAACGCAAAAGACTGGGCACAGAACAATGGCTATCGTTTTTCATGGCACTGCAACGGCAAGATTCTCGTTAGGAAAAGAGAGGGTGATAGCGCGGTTGTCATTCGTCGTTTGGGTGACCTTGATAAGCTGTGATACTGTTACCCCGCATTGCATTGTTTACTTCCTGATATTCTTTTGATACTCGTCTTAACATGTTTCCCTTAACCGCACCTATAGACCTTATTAATCTTAAAAACTTGTATGACACTTGTTGTGAAAAAAGCCTCAGTTGCGTTCATTTCAACCTTAGATCGGGAAGGAATAAACAGGATGAGCTCGAATATTTTTTTAGTGAAGCACAAGTAAATTTTGACGTTGTGATGTTTTCGGAAACGTGGTTTGCTTCGGAAGATGATGTATTTACGTTTCCAACTTATAAATCATACTACATGAACCGCACAGGCAAAAGGGGTGGTGGCGTAGGTATGCTAATCTCAAGTAAAATAGACTGTGAATTGATGTCTGAATTCTCCTGCATTTCTCCTCTATATGAAATACTCACTGTTAGATGTGGTACATCAGTGTTTTGTGTATGTTACCGCCCTCCATCAAATAATGTCCGTTTGTTTTTTTCTTTTTTAGACTCACTGTTAGAATTTGTGAGTGAAAAAAAATATGCCTTGATTTTAGGTGGTGACCTCAACATCAACATGTTAGCTGAGAGCAGTGTTAAATTAGAACTTGAATCAATGTTAAGCTCGCATTATTGTCAAAATGTTATAACGGCTCCTACGCGAATCACTTCACAGTCATCAACACTCTTAGATCTTTTTATAACAAACTTTGATACTTCCCTTGTTACGGCTGGCACTTTGATTCACAATATTAGTGACCACATGCCTATATTTATGTTTGTTAACCAACTCAATAACGTACCCAAACAAGTGCGTGCAGAATTTTCCTATAGACTTATAAATCCTGAAACACTAACCCTCTTTAGAGAGCGCTTAGGCAGAACCGACTGGAGCAATGTGTTCGCAGCGAGTGCCGCCAATTTGGCATACGATTTATTTATGAACAAGTTCACCGAAATATACCTTCAATGTTTTCCCCTAAAGTCATTTAAAACATTTAAAAAAAGTCGGAAACCTTGGGTAAATAAAGAATGCCTTAAGCTTATAAGAAAGCGGGACCAATTGTTCAAGGCATTTATTGTGAGTAAGTCCCCTGAAGCCCTCAAAGCATTTAAAAAGCACCGAAACTTTGTCACCAAACGCCTTCGTGATGAAAAGAAACTATATTATTCGAACCTGTTTAACTCAACGCAAGGGCGTACAGAAAACGTTTGGAAGGCAATTAACAGTACGCTTAATAATCCACCGGAGGAATTAACCAAAATTGTGAAAGATGGTACAGAAATTCAAGGGCCTGATTTAGCTGATGCATTTAACGACTTCTTTTTGTCAGTTGGCGGCCCTACAACCAGTAGTACTTCTTTAAAATATATGAATATTCGAAATAACCAAACAATATTTCTAGAGCCAATTTCAGAGAGTGAATTAGTAGCGACATTTTTGACACTCAGTAATACCAAAGCCACTGACGCGGACAATATTCAGATGAAACCTGTTAAGTATGTTATTGACATACTAGCACCCTGTCTTGCCTACATTTTTAACATATGTTTGTCCACAGGACATTTCCCGCGAAACATGCAGATAGCAAAAGTGACAGTTATCTATAAAAAGGGTCCCAGAAATGACATGTCCAACTACCGCCCTATATCGATTCTACCTGTATTCTCTAAGGGTCTGGAAAAAATAATTTTGAAACGTTTGAACTCTTTTACTGACAAGTTCAACTTGATTACTTCAGCGCAGTATGGCTTCCGGAAAAATAAATCTACTGAGCTCGCGCTACTGGCACAAAAAGAATACATTCTAGAGAATTTTGAATCCCGAAATATGGTACTCGGTCTTTTTCTTGATTTCTCAAAAGCCTTTGACCTCATTAATCATAAAATTCTCCTACAAAAGTTGGACCATTACGGTATAAGAGGCGTTGCACACAAATTAATCACTTCATACTTGCAACACCGAACTCAATTCGTCGTAATTCAAGGCAAACATTCCGCAACAAAATCCATTAAAACAGGCGTCCCGCAGGGAAGCATTTTGGGACCGTTTCTCTTTATACTTTACGTTAATGAGATAGTTCGTATTGATGAATCTGCCCATTACATTATATATGCTGACGACACAAGTTTGTTTTTTTCAAGCAGATGTAGCAGCGATCTAGGTAGCCGAGCGAATAACGCACTGTCTAAAATTAACACATGGGCCCAAGAAAACTCTCTAAAACTAAACATAAAAAAAACAAAAGCTGTTTTATTTCACCCCCGCCACACACAAGTTCAGTTTCCCATCATTTCGTTAAATAATTTAGAAATTGAAGTCGTCAAAAGTTTTAAATCATTAGGCGTGTATTTTTCACAAAACATGACATGGGATGATCACGTGAACCATATTATTACTAAACTATCTCGTATAATCGGCGTCATGCGCCGTCATTGCTACTATTTTCCTGTTTCTGTAAACATGCTCATATATAACTCGTTGTTTTCTTCATTATTGAATTATGCCTTTCTTGTATGGTCCACAACGACAACTGTAAACGTTTGCAAACTTACCATCTTGCAAAAGAAAGCTTTGCGTCTTGCCTCTAAATTACCACATCGCAGCCACACAGCAGAATTGTTTAAAAAACACTACATCATTCAGGTTGCATCAATATATGATTATAAACTAAGCCGTTTATATAAGTTCGGTTTATTGAAAAATAATGATACGATTGCTAGAATAGCCAGGTTAGAGAAAAATTTTCCTGCTTATAATGTACGTCAACCTGAAGTGTGGCACATATCAAAATGTAGAACGAAATACGGAAATCAAATGTTAAAGTTTCAACTGCCTACACTTCTAAACCGCATAATTAGGGAACATAACATTGATATATCTAGCATATCACCAAAAAAATTGCGATTAGTGTTTATATAATAATGTGATCTAGCGACTACCTCGGTGATCTTTCATTGTAGTCTTTCATTGTTTCTTTTTTTTTGCACATTGTGAAACACTTTTATTTTGGTTGTCCTTAGCCGCACGTCTTTCTGTGCTACCCTGTGTACTAGGGGGTCAGGGCTTCTCAAGCTGTTCTCACAGCTTTTACCTGCCCTCCTCGTAACATGTATTTTGTTGTTGCGGAATAAATTTCAATTTCAATTTCAATTTCAATTTCAATTAAACTAAAAACAAACAAACTGACTAAGCGTTACAGGACGAGCTCGAAGTGCGGCAGGTGTCATGCAGGCTTTTTAATAGGGTCACCGAAGTAGCTGTATACTGTGCGTTGAGGCGTCGTTTCGCTCTACTGCACGTAAGGGTAGAAAACTAAACCAAACAAGCCGAGCGGAAACCGTCAAAACGAAGAGTAACTTAAAAGAGGCGCGGCCTGTGTTTTCGGTACGCCACCCTGGCACGTCCGTTACGCTCGCTAGTTCCGCCGCACACACTTCAGAATTCACGAAGCGTGTGAACGTGCAGTTCACCCATGCCCATCGTTCGCGTCACAAATTGATTACTACGCACCCCCCCCCCCTCTCTCTCACACACACACACACACACACACACACACACACACACACACACACACACACACACACGCCGTTAACACTCACCCGCTCGGCAGCTCTCCTCGAACCACGGACGCGGAACCCCATGACGTCACAAACATCAACAACACGCCGCTCGACCAGAGAGAAGATGCGAAAAAAAAGTATATGATGCACAAAACAAGCAACGTGTAACACCCCGTCAACGGTGCGACCCAAAAGCGTGACGAACAGCGAACTCGGAAGCGTAGAAAGAAACCTAACAGCGAACTACGGCTGGTGGGGGCTGAAGCACGAGGGGAGGAAAACGCAACGGGTGGGCGGAGCAGACCTCGGCGTAGCGCTATCGTCCTCCTCCTCCTCCTCTACCGTACCCTTTACGTCCCCCCCTCGGCCTGCACCAGTTGAAGGGCGGCGAGAACACTTCCTTATTGACGAGACGTCGTCCGTCAGCTGGCAGATACGAACCCCCCCTCCCCCGCATCGACGTTTACGTATGCGCGTCGGCAGCTCCGGCCTGCGGGGACTTCCACAGGCCGAGAACACAAGTCTGAAAAGTGTCGAAAAAGAGAGAGAGAGAGACACGTTTATATCACACATCTTTTTATTGGTCCGCTATATAAGGGCTACTATAAATAATAATTGCATTCAAGAAAAAAAAACCTTGTTAGATACGTCAGCGCGATGAAGTCGTCTGATAAGCCCGGGAATGGGCTTCAAGAAGGCTTTGTGTTTGGAATGGCTAAGGTCGTCCTAGGAGTATCACACGTTCACGCTGCCTTCTTCAGATGCCGACGCATCACCCAATGCAAATAATAATAATAATAATAATAATAATAATAATAATAATAATAATAATAATAATAATAATAATAATAACTTATTGTACACATTCATAAGAATTACAAAGAAACGAGCCTGTCTAATTCCCCAGTACTTGTGCGACTAGGCTCGGCAGAGCCGGTTACAGCGATGTGGATACAAGGTAACAAAACTATTGTTGTTTCCTTATCCATAATAATAATAATAATAATAATAATAATAATAATAATAATAATAATAATAATAATAATAATAATAATAATAATAATAATAATAATAATAATAATAGTAATAATAATAATAATAATAATAATAAGTGAAGAAACATTAATAAATGAATAATCTTGGAATGGCATCATCATGAGGTCACACTTAGTCAACTTTTGTGACGTCATCGCCCTCCTTCAGTTCCGGCTGCGCCAGTGACGTGAAATGCAGAGCTCGCAATCCTCCGATCCCGGAGGCCATGTAAAACTATGCCAGCATAATGGTCCATGCGGTGGCTTCTTTTTTTGGGGGGGTGGGGGGTGGGGGGGGAGGGTCGGTGGCAGTTTTTTTGTAGGATCCACATCGTGCCACTTATCAATTTGCCGCCGCTCCGTCAGTGTACGCATCTCGGGAACAAAAGCGCGGACATGATGTCTGAAAAAGCGTTATCATAAGTATGCGGAGCGACTGTTATGCAATATTCAATAACTGATGCTTTATTGACACGCGGCGCTAATTAAAAAAAAAAAACAGTTCAATATTGCATTTTGGAACGAGGAAGCGAGTATGTCGTTTTTATTTATTATTTTTTTTGGAAATCGGAAAACGATGATACAATATCACCGTAAGACAGCGAGGTCAGTAAGACAGCAACTTGGTGATGTTCCGCGTAACTAAACAGAAATAGCCATCGCTCAGTTTTGTGGCTGAGCATTCGCGAGACTCGATAATCCTTGCGTATGCAGAAAGCCTGCGAACAAAACCAAGGGCGATGGGAAAGTAGATAATCCATATACTTCATCGGAGGCTATTATTAAGGAAACCGATGAGAAATGATGCGCTATGTTAATTGCCAGCGCTACAGCTGTCACGCGCGGAATCCTTTTCACACTTCATCTTACTCGCCCCGTGTGCACTGTTTTCGCGTTTGGCAAGCTGCTGGATTCCCAGCTGTTCTGTACTATACGTCTCAGTACTCGGGGTGTTAATTCTGTGCAGCGTGCGGTATGCGACGCAACAGAAAGCGGTTTCCATGGCTACGAAGCAAGCCTCTGTCAAGCGTGGAGTAGACAGCTATGTCCTTAAGCGCAGTGCTTGACTTGTAAAATGAATCAGGCACGTCTTATTTTTTTAACACACTCTGTATTGTTACTTCGTTGCACGTAACCCCCTTGTGAGCATTATACATACCTACTTCGGGGTTCTAATCAGCAATCCGATCTAGCCAAGCCCATACAAGTAGCCTTGGAAATTATATTACGCATTGAAGGCGTGGGGAGCGTCCATACTTTCTTTTTTTTTTATCAAGTGATAGAAGCGAGCAAAAAGAGCGTAGTAAATGAAATTCTTAAACTCGTACATCAATCCATTTCTATCAATCAAAAGTATCTCGTTAATAATAAAGTTCACATACTACCATTTAAAATTCAGCCGGCCAATCCGGCATAGGGTCACCAGTTTTTATGACCCCTTCATATAGTATACGGCATCAAAACATTAAGGGTATACTTTGGCAAGTTACGGAAATTTGGTACGGTAATAAATTTTCTTCTTTCTCGCTCGTTGCGCGTTAGCAGCTCTCAATTTCAGTAACCCGAATGACAGTTCTTTTGTTGTTGTTAACAGGAGGAGCAGCACCGTAATGCCGTACCGTATTTCCGCAACTTGCCAAAGGACTATTGTCCCGCAGCTAGCTATAGCTTCCTTCGTTGTTCACTTCTTTCTGGCGTTGTACCATATTTACTCGAACGTGACGTGCGTTTTTTTTTTATTTTTTCAGATCTTTTCAGATTGCAATCGAATACCGAAATTCTGTTTTCTTTTTCTTCTTCCTCGATGCAACGAAAGCGCGCTTGCGTTAGAATCGTGGTCCCATTACAATTGAGTAAATACGGTAGTTTTTCGCCGACACCGTTAACGCTTGTAATGTGTGACGATGAACTTCAGCGCGGCGAAATGGATCGTTTCAAATCAAACGGCTTCTGCGTAGCTCGTCATCAGCGGTTGATACGTTGCATTTGCTTAGCCCACTAGATTTATCAGTATGGGGAAATTAGTGAGCGTGTGCTGCGTGACTCTGTAGAAGCACCGTTCTGGGTGCCCGATTGATTGATTGATTGATTTGTGGGGTTTAACGTCCCAAAACCACTATATGATTATGAGAGACGCCGTAGTGGAGGGCTCCGGAAATTTCGACCACCTGGGGTTCTTTAACGTGCACCCAAATCTGAGTACACGGGCCTACAACATTTCCGCCTCCATCGGAAATGCAGCCGCCACAGCCGGGATTTGATCCCGCGACCTGCGGGTCAGCAGCCGAGTACCTTAGCCACTAGACCACCGTGGCGGGGCCCGTTCTGGGTGCCTCAAAACCGTGTTATAAAAACAGTGAGGACTTTTCGTTTACGACACCTTGCGTGCCCTTACTGTGCTTTATATCTGTTTTCTTCATTGTTATTTTTTTGTTTCTTTTCGTTTCTTTAGTTATAAACCCGGCCATGACGTTGAAATAGAAGGCTCTGCATGATATACAGCTTTCATACACATATTTTCACATTGGAACAACAAAAACACATTTGTTTGCGTATTGTGTTGCCCCTTTTTCCGACTTCAGTTCGTTTGTACGCACATTTCACGGGAAACAGCAAATAGGTTAGAAAAAAAAACGAATTTTTTAGGGGCGAAGCTCCTTAGGGCGTGGGCTGTGCGTCCCCTGTAGCCTGTATGTAGCCACCTCTAGTTTAGTTCTTGCAGTGTTCACTAGATGGCGGTACCGTCTCCTGCATGTAGCCACCTCTCGTTTAGTTCTTGTAGTGTTTACTAGATGGTGGTACTTGTAGCTGATGATGAAAAGATGCAAGATGTTATAAACTAGAAAGCGGTACTTGTAGTTGATGAAAGACGCGAGATCTTATAAAATAGGAATGATGTCACATATGGCGCGTGTCATTGGTTGAAGGCGATCGTTCGATTTAGTGCGGCGACGTACGCTAGGGGGAGCGATGTAATAAAATCGAGTGGGCAAAATGTACAGAGGATTCATGGTTTACCAGGTTTACCTCCGGCGCTTCGCCCACTCATCATCATTCACTTCGTGGATATGGCGGAATTTTTTTTGAAGGACTCAGCCAGACCAGCGTTCAAAGAAGGCAGTCACACACGATCCATCCTTCCCGAGGTCGCTCACGGTCGCTGGAATCCGTGACGTCACGAACTCCAGCGCGTATGCGCGGTCGTTACGAGCCCTCCCCAATGTCGGCGCACCCGGCAGCTCAGGCACGCTCGCGTCATTTAGGCCTAACGATGTCGTCACGTTCGGTGGCGCATCGCTTTACGCAAGTTCAACCGTCGCGGAAGCGCGGTTGCTTTCAAAAGGTTGCCCGAGCCGGCGTCTGTTTCGTGTCACAATGGCGCTTCGTACGCGGTCGTTAGCACAGGCAGCGCAGAGTCTGTTGCGTGCAGTGGGCAGATAGCCAAGCGAGGTAACCTGAAACATCGTGTGTACTTTTGGCTCCCAAATGGACGAAGAAAAATCGATCGGGTCGGAAACTTTGTTTTGTATACGGTACAAGGGCAATAATAATAATAATAATAATAATAATAATAATAATAATAATAATAATAATAATAATAATAATTTCTGAGCCCCACGTGCCCTCTTATTGACGTCAGTTCCGTGACGGAAATGACGTGCGTCAATTCTCAATACCGACAAAACCTTTGGTGCCGATTATATAATATTAGTTATATAAATGAATCTGAAGACCGTTGGCATGAAATGTAACGAAAAGACGTACACACATGCCTATCAATAATGGAAGACGTAACTTTCCACGGCGACTCGCACGCTTTTCGCACGCGATGGCGCAAATGTCACTCTCAGACTGACAGCTATTGCCTTCCCCCTACTGGGGCGCAGTCCTTTCTATTTTGTTTTCAACGTATACTTAGACGTGTGGCACATAGGAGGCATCACGCGAGACAACGGGAAGGTAGCAATGCTACCCACTGTATATACCCCCGACTCCAGCTATACGAGACAAGAGACTTAACGAACGTGTGCAAACGCTAACTTATAGTCGCAAGCAGAAATATAGCAGAATCGAGATTTTTTTTTTTTGTCTCTTGCCTCGTAGAACATGAAATCGTAGTTGCTTCAAAGTCTGCGCCGTACATTGGCAAATAGGAAGGGAGGGTAGGCATTGCGAAGAACCTTGCTGCCCTCTCCCCCCTTATGAAGAACGCCCTTGTATCCATTGGTAAAAAAAAAAAAAGTTATGTATTTGCAGGCCCTCGCAGGAAGACATGTACCTGGAGAAGTGCCGCGATATTATTTTCCAGTAACACTGCATTACACTGTACATCACCGATGTGAGTAGCGTAGTTTGCGATGTAGTATACTTCGATGCGTCGTCGTCAATTTAAGCTCAGTTAAGAAGCTTGCGAAGATGAAGCTGGACGCAGCAAGCGCACGGCCGGGTTCATTGGCGAAACACGGGAGAGGCTTTCGCCTTACACTGGGTTTCATAAGGCTGATAATGACGATATTTCGATGACCATGATGGCGATGATGATAAACTTGGCGTGTTGTGCCGTGATGGGCAAGTACGACCAAGGCTTACCAGCTATACACAGCTTAAACGCTATTCGTCACTTAAAGACTATTTTACCTAATAGATTGTGGGCAAGAGTCTCTTTCAAGAGATCTTTTGCAAGAGATCAAGGGCAAGAGATCTTTTGCTGTTCAGTGTTTCTTTTATTGTTTTTTTATTTTTTGTAGATTGCGATGTGAATTAGTAATGATGATGATGATGATGATGTGTGGTGTCTTATGGCGCCACGGCTATTTCTTGACCAAAGAGACGTGAATTACGGATGCCACAAAAACATCGTATGCACCTACTCAACCGTTTTCGTTTGTATGCCTCTAACGAAACCCTGTTCCTTTAGTTGTTTGAGATTCAAAACACAAACGTTATAACAGCTAGCCTAACATGGCGGCACTGAAGGCCCTCCGTAAAATAGTCTTAGGCAGCGCTGACGGGCAGCATTTAAGTCGGAACTATATACGCAGACCGAACACAGTACGGCGGAAAAGCTATAGATCTCTCTCAATGCACGCAACTTCAACGCCAGAGATCCGCCATACAATGGCCCTCGAAAAGAGTCCCGGAAGCCCCGCAAGTGAGTGCGACAGGCAGGCATCGGACGGGTAAACAAACTCGCATGACCCCCCCCCCCCCCTCCCGTTTTTCGATTTCGTGTGAGCTTCTCTCTCTCGTCCATGTGGTACGTACAAGCTAAGTTTATCGGTCTTCTTCAATGTTTGTAAGCACTGCGGCGTGCTTCCTACCGGGCTGCAGAAATTAGGTGCCTGTTCCTAGCTCTTCTAACCACTACCACCACCACCAATGTTTGCGGAGTACACCGCGGCAAGAGTCTACAAGTCCGCCTCGGTGGATCATCGGCTATAGGCTGCTCGGTTGCTGATACAAAGATTGCGGGTTCGATTCCGGTCGTGGCGGTCGCATTTCGATGGAGGCGAAATAATAGAGGCCCGTGTACTGTTTGTTCTACGTTAGTCCGCATTCAAAAAAAAAAAAAAAACCCATTTCATTTCGTCTCACTTTATTTTCAATTCCAACATGATAGATAAAAAAAAACTGTTTGGACCCATAGCCAAAGGCTAGAATAGGGTCCAATGATGCGATACATATGGTGAAAATTTCCGGATCCCTAAACTACGGCGTTTCTTATGATTTTATCACGGTTTTTGGGACCTAAAACCCCAAATAATCTTAATATTTAGAGTGTACAAGACTCTCGTCCTTAGCTAGTCTTGGGATTTATGCGTGACATGCGCAACGAGAAACGGAAGTTGCGTGGCTTTCGAAAGGAGCAGGACCTACGGCGTCCTCTCATGATCACGCGGTGGTTTTGGGACGTAAAACCTTCACAATCTTTATTACTGCCTCGTGACGTCGCATGAAGGATATGTCATGGCGTCGTAACTGAGTGTAGGGAAAGTGAAACTAGTCGTTGAAAAGGTACGATGGTTAAGTATTTAGGAACGCCTCTGAGCCTCTTTGTTTTTTTTTTTATTTAGTATTTACGTCCCGAAGGTCCCGACCTTGTGTTCAAGCTGGAAGGGGGGAGGGGGCGGACTTCTTGCAAGTGTCTTCCCTTGAGATGAATCTTTCAAGCTGTGCGCGTACTTGAATTGCTTGAGAGTTAGGCACACATTGCAATGAACATTTTAGTCTATTATTTCGAACTATGCAGGCCTGCGTTCAATAGCGTTCAATATAAATTCACAACTGCCACTGGGCTGCTTTCGGAGAAGGCAACAGAACAATGGAAATTGCACGAGCTGCGAAGCCATGCTCGTTTTTTAAAATTTATATGCCGGAGCATGATTCGAATTTTCGCGCAAATAAAAATAAAGCCAAGATTGCCTCCGTGGCAATGTGTGTGTGTACCCGCTTTGGAGTCGTCAGAGGGTGGAGAACCGGGCCCGTGCCCCCCCCCCCCCCCCTTTTTTTTTGTTTTGTCGTAGCATAGAGAGCACGACATGACACTCGACCGCATCTGCCAGTCTGGGCACCCCTTCAGATCAAGGTGGTGCTCCCTCCCAGAAAAAAAAAATATCCGCCTAAGCACCTGCTGTCGCCCATCTACGATTTTTCCGGATTTACGCCACTGTGCGAGCGTGTGTGGGCGCACACACACACACACACACACACACACACACACACACACACACACACACACACACACACACACACACACACACACACACACACACACACACACACACACACACACACACACACACTTTGTGAAGGGATGTACGCCCCTTCACAATAGGGCTTCCGGGTAATGGCGCGCTGCCGTAATGACCCTCCAGCTCCCCTCGTTCTCTCAGGGTTGGCAACGGCGTCGGCTGAGTGATGCGCACTCAAGTCACGTGCCGCAGTTCCGCCACCGCAAGCGCGCGTCTTCGAGTGATTGTGGGCGAGAAACTCGCAGACTGCCTTCGTGGCAGTTTGTTTAAAAGCAAGTTTGCGAAAAGCGCATCGTGACATGAACGGTTTCCTTTTTTCGTAGAGGTGCACATTGTCATTCGCTGATCGTTCGGTAGAAAAGGTCTTGATGGACTAGCTGGTGATATTGGAAAGTTAGTCCACATAAATCGATCGAAGCCATTTATATGCCACTGTTTGCGATAACCCATTCAGAGCTCTCGTTATATTAATTTCGCTCCATAAACATTGGCCCTCAGGTTCTGACGGAAAACCGAGTTTCACGTTGATAGAACCGGTGTCCCGGTCGGAGACTAAGCATTGTAGAGCCACCCGAGAATAATGCGCAGTGACTTTTGGCTTCCTTGGAAAAGCAAAAAATCACCACCCCACCCCCCGCCCAGAATCAAATTACTTTGCGTATGTGCATTGCGCCTGTACGTACATTTTACATGTCCCCCAGCCACGCAAGGACAGGCACTCACACAAGTGCGGGTAAATAAATCCTCTCGACAAACAATAGGAAGGAAGGAAGCAACAAAAGGGAGAGGGCAGGGAGGTTAACCAGAAAGACATCCGGTTGGCTACACTACACTGGGGGATTAGGGAAGGGGACAATTATGTCAAAGTTCATTTATGACGTGAAATTATTTCATGCTTGGCACAGATGTATTATATTTACAACACTTTCGTCTTTTTGGCGCTGTTAGTAATCTATAAATAAATAAATAAATAAATAAATAAATAAATAAATAAATAAATAAATAAATAAATAAATAAATAAATAAATAAATAAATGGGTACACCGGAGTAAAAGCCGCTGTGCTGCAGGATAACGGAACCTCCCGTCATTGGGTCAAGTGACTTTTGGGAATGTTACAGTGCCCGAGGTACATATATGTACAATTTAGTTAAACCCTGGCAAAAGCCTTGTTCACCGTCATCGCCTGGTTTAAGGCGAAATCCTTATGTGGCGGATCGTGGATTGGTCGGAACATCTGGCTTCTGGTGGCGTCGAGAACGCAGATGTCTTTCAACGATACACACAGATGCATTGTTGCCTATGATTAAGAGTACAAGTTAAAGTGAACTCGAAGAGAGCACAAAGTTAACATGCATTAAGGTGAATCTCTTCACCCTAACGGATAAGTAATGTACGGGACTGGCACGTGCGTTTTTTGTTGGTCTGCCTTTTATTATTGTTATTTTTCTCTTGCACCCCCTTTATATAAACCCTCACGTTTGCAATAAACGTTTAGTGTAAGTTAAGCGGTTGTGTTGTGTGTTCTGTGTAATAGTTGCTGCGCTTCCTACCAAGATGGAATCTCTTCAGCGCTAGCTTAAGGCATGTACAATACTTATTAGAGGAAACTATGACACTGTAATCGTTCAGCCACAATGGGAATCATCAGAAGTTCACCGCACTAATCTTTTCAAATATTCGTTCTTCCCACGAATTATCACCGACTGGAACAACCTACCATTTTCCCCCCTTAAATAACGACGATTTCTTAGAACATGTTACTATTTCAACTTCTGACCATGGTGTACCAATATTTATAGCTTCATTATATGTTATCCCTCAGTTCCTTGATCCTTAGTTTAAAAAGCCAATGTCACTTGCCATATCTCATGCCTTTGTGTATATATCTATCTGACGTGCTTTTACATGGTCTTATTTCAGTGCGTGAAAACTTTTTGTTTGATGTTTCTACTTTTGTTGCTTCACCTTGACGTACCACTTTTAAAGAAATATGTAGTTTTTGCCTTATTTTATGCTGCAGTTTCTTTTGTACACATGCCAGTGTTACTTTTTTTTTTTGCTGAGTATGCGATTTCTCGGCCTTTATTTGCTTTGTTTGTGTCCTTTTGCCCTTCATGCTAGGGCCCCTGTTTGGGCCTGCAGTATTTTATAAATAAATAAATAACTACACGAATTTGCCTTATCTCCGAACTTGTGGCTTTGCTTATAATGTACTGTGTTTTTTTTTTGTTTCGTACAAAATATACGGCTCGTTGTGAACCTCGTAAGCCGATTTGTAATGGTGAGCATAAAAGAATCGAAATGGTGAGGTGGGACTGCTGAACATATTATAAACTTTTACCAGTTTTCTAAGTCAAAAAGCCACACGAAGTCGAAAGTAAGAAGCCCGGGCAAATCTATGCACTGCCAGATCATTCCCGCGCTGTTGAAGTGCCATGTCTTGTAGCCATACCACAGACACAAGCGCGAGATTTCGTTCTAGTGTGTATTATCACGAAACTCTGCGGCTAAAGGCGTGGCTTGAAAATGTGGCAGCTTGGTCCAGTCCGTAGGTCATGATGACTGCTGAAGCACCACGAACTAACGTCAAAAACAAAAGGCACACAAAGACGAGCGCTACCTTCCAACTGGGTTTATTGTGCAGAGAACGAAGCTGTATAGGGAACAAAAACACGTGACCAAAAATGAGCAATACAAAGAAGATACCCGTAAAGAAACCCAACGAAACATCATCAAAGGCATGGCGGGACGCGATTAGCTCCGGCAATGCAGCGGCGCGTTGACGTAGCGAATCTCGGAAGCCACGCAATCCCGCGTGTCTATCGCTGCACTGCACGCGACTGCACTGGAGGGGACAGCACTACGTGTGTGTGGAATCGATGATGATGATGATGGTAATGCGGCCATTCCCTTTGTAACGGGCGGGCACACTTTGGCACCCCAGCCGATAGTAAAAAATACAAAGAAAATAAGAAAATAAAATACAGACTGGGCGCGTTGCCGAGTTAAGAACCCTCCCGAAGCCCGCGCAAGTAGCTAAACCGCCGTCTAGCGGCAGCGGTGGGAGAGTGCGTAGATTAAAAAGGGAGTGCCGCCACTCCCATATACACTACTTACTATAAGAAGCAGCAGCGCCTCTCTCGACGAGAGTCGCAACGGGAAAGGATGCCGCGTCTCGCTTCTTGGAAGTCATCGAGCCGCGTCGTGCACATAAACGGAACTCTCCTTCTCTCTCTCTCTCTCTCTCTCTCTCTCTCTCTCTCTCATCTCTACAAAGTATATATACACACACAAGCACATACCCAAGATCGCGGGATCTGATGCGACGCAGTGGAGAGGGCCTCTTAATTTGGTACGCGCCGCGCCTGTGTGTTTTGTACGCACAGCCAGACTGCAATGGACATTTAAGGAACACAGAAGCGGCGCTGAAGAGGGGTCGAGTTTTACCACTCGTGGTGTTTGGCTGGGTGGGCGGCCTGAAAAAGATGAAGGGGCAGCAGCGCTGCGTACAGTGCGAAGTGACCAAATGAAGCAAAGGAAAAAAAAAGCGTGAATGTTGGCTCCGCGTCCGAATGTCCCTGAAGATGATATCGTTAACGATAAATAATGATATTGTTATTATCCACACAATGCATTTTCTGACAGCCTTCTCTCCGTGTAGGTGCTGTAATAAAAATGCTAGACGACACAATTACTAGATTTATACAAATGTAATTAATAAAGTGGAACCTGTCTGAGGAAAAAAGTTGCAAAAAAAAAAATCAGCGCGAATAGACTGTTAACGGCACCGATTACATCGCTGTCATTGCTCTGTCCGCATAGGCGCCTACACAGAGGGGAGTCGAGCATATGGTTTCGATAGTTTCAATTAACGATTAGACGCAATGCATTGTAGAGTATTGATGCTCCATTCTCGGTTTTCTTTCTTGTCTCGCTTGTCCGTCGTTGCACCGGTCCAAGTGACGCCAAGTTTTACGAGATAGACAAGACACGTGGAACATTGGCGCAACAACGCTCGCGTGTGCATAAAGATAAAGGGCGCGTCGGGACCTTAGAATACCCACGCCAGCTTGTCCGCGCTGCTGGGTTGACGGTTTCCACGAGGAGGTGCTTCCTTCTTTACGTTCCGCAAGTTTTTCGCGAACCGAGGCCAGTGCGAGAACGCGCGGAACAGTCATGTTGGTAGCTGGTCCCCGGAGGGTTAACAATTGTATAGGCGCGGCTCGATCCAGAGATGGTGTGACTATAAGAGGACGCAGGCGCAAACTGCATCTAATCCCCCCCCCCCCCCCCTCCCTTGCCTATTCTCGTACTTAGCTGGTCGAGTCCCAAAGAGGGCAAGCTCCGCAACGGATGCTAAGGCAAAAACGAAGTCATGTGTTTTTTTTTTTCTCAAAAGCCTGTCATTGGTCTCGGGCTTTGCGGAGTTGGGGAGGAGGTCTTTTGGAGTTGCGAACACCTTCGAATGCAACAGCAGGCTAATTGTTATAGTGCGGTTTCTTTATCATATGACCGACCAACTAGCACAAGCCGCCACTCTTCTTTCTAAGCAACATCAGGATTCCGTGGTTGCCATTAATACAAAAAAAAAAGCGTTTTCATTAACTACGCAATAACCCTGCACGTTAACAGATTACATGCAAGGTCCGACTATGTAAACGTACAGAGCAGGATTGGCACCTGCGCCCCCCCCCCACACTGTCTCCCCCTAGGGGGGAGTCCACACCCCCACCTCCACCTTCCAGTGCGCGCGCGATACGCGGAGATGCGAATGTGCATGAATGCATGCTCCGTACGAGATGACCTCCACCCTGAGAAGTAGAGGAAGTGTAGAATGGCGCAACACAGCCTTGAATTCGTTCGAGCTTCTTTAGCGCGAATACCCCCTTCTCTCCTTTTACCTCTCACTCAACTTATATCGCCCCTTCTCGCTTGTAGCGTGTCTGGCTTGTAAAAGGGTATTACAAACCAAAGGTGCCCGCCAAAACGCTGCAGGCCCGAAAAAACAGTAACGAACGTGGTACGAAGCTGTCAACTTACGGCTGCGCCGTACTACAGTCTACGAGCTCATCAGTTTGGAACGGTTTTGATTAGTTAGTAACCAAACTCTATTTAGTTAAAACGCGGTGCGCATTAATTTAAAAAAAAATTAGGGCAATCACTTATTGATTAATGACTATTTAAGTCTGTATTAGTAGTCAGTACTTCTAGCAAAAATTTGAAGTACTTTCAGCTTAAACTTTCTTCCTCCTCCTCCTTAATGTACTAAGTTACTACTTGTAGTCTCATATAGTAAGTGACTAAAGTGTTAAAGTTGCACTAAAGGAGAACTTTTTGAAGGGGCTCGTCGCTTTATTAGACACAACCACATATGAATCCGATAGACAGCGAAGCCAAGGAAAGCGTAAGTGGTATTTGATGTTTTTAAATGAAGTTTTGGCCGTCTGTTGGATCGACATGGCGGAAGTTGTAGTTTGTACTTGTTGTAAAGCGCTAATGTTATACTTTAGCTGTACTAAATGACTTTAGTCCATTAGTCAGTTCCGTTAATCTAATACATGCGATTGACTGACAGTCTCCGGATAGGTTTTCTGGTGTATACTGTACGTAGAGAAAAAAAGGGTCTCCCACAGGTCCAAGATTGTTTTTATACGGCATTATAATACAGTAAAGCTATTAGGCCCTAGTATACCGTACTATTAGTTAACTATTCATCAATGAGGAAAAGTAAATAAACTAGTATAACTGCCTCGCACGGCGCACTGCTGATCGCGGTTAAGCTCCGGTTGAGACGGAATTTCTCAGCTCTGTAATTGGCTTCATTCTGCGGCTTGCGTAAAGGAGTTGATCACGACTAAGAAAGAAGTTCGATCCAGATTGGGTGCGATCGCCATCAAATGCGCCCTTGTGACACCGGTATCGTAGAGTTCCCTATACAATAATAGAGGGCCGGAACTCTGGCGCTAGTATCTATATGGAAGCTGCAACGCACGGCGCTTCAGCGAGCATGTAGGAATGACGGGTAGTACACAAACCTGTCTAGTCTTCGTTCTTCTGGTTCCGTTTGGCTTCGCATATACCGGAGTCGCTTTGTTACCAAGACGACAATCGGCAAATTTAAGCCGTTTCACTTCACCACCGTAACCTTTTTAGGCTCGCCAATTTTAATCGCCTCACGCAGTTCGCAACAGTCCATTATTTTTTTTTTATCATTTGAAACAAAACCAGAACACGGCAGTAAACAATGCCACAAGTGCGTTAGAAGTCCGCAAGCACGAAGACCGCGTTCGTTAATGATTGCTGGGACGATATTCCGCAACTGCCCTCGTCTGTCGGCTCTCTTTATGCTCCGGGCAGACAATGGCCGGATACAATGAAGCGAGCGCTTCGGGACTGCTACGGAGGGCAGGCCACAATGCGTCATTAATGACAAGGCAATGAATAAATTGCCCGAGAAAGAAGCGAGACGTGCGCAACGGACGCCATTTCACAAATGAATGCGACGCGTGCTGAGCGAGATAGCGTGTCACGTATCTCGACTGATTGATTGATTGATTAATATGTGGGGTTTAACGTCCCAAAACCACCATATGATTATATGAGAGACGCCGTCTAGTGGAGGGCTCCGGAAATTTCGACCACCTGGGGTTCTTTAACGTGCAGCCAAATCTGAGCACACGGGTCTACAACATTTCCGCCTCCATCGGAAATGCAGCCGCCGCAGCCGGGACTCGATCCCGCGACCTGCGAGTAAGCAGCCGAGTACCTCAGCCACTAGACCACCGCGGCGGGACTGGACGTATCTCGAGTAGCACAGCTTGGGTTTGACGTTTGTAGATCGCGGTAGAGTGTGTGCGAGAATGTTTCAGAACACTCTGACCCGATTTTTTCCATTAATTTATTCGTGGATTTTCGTCATCGCTATCTTGCACGGACAGTGGCGCTCGATATTAATTGTAACACGATGACCATGGTTAAAGAAGTGCCTAGGGAGATATATATATATATATATATATATATATATATATATATATATATATATATATATATATATATATATATAGAGGGAAGGCAGGGAGGTTAACCAAGCTTGGCTCGGTTGGCTACCCTACGCTTGGGTGGCGAAAGGGGGAATAATAGAAAGGAAAGAGATAGAAAAGAAGAGGAGTAAGACAGAGATGGATAAATAGTCATGAGCTCGAGACTACACAGCACGGTCTCGCACTGTTCTTTCACAAGCGCTTGCGAAGTCCGGTGGTCCTTAAGTAGTACGAGAGGGCTTTCGTGGCTTTGCGCGTATGCGAAACCATCGGTCAAGGTCTTAAGGAATTCTTGGTGGGTAGGAGAGGAGGGGGCTTGTTGACGGCCTCGGAAAACACTTATTTTCATCACCTGTCCTCGGTATAAGACACTCCATTCTACCCAAATTTCGGGGATGGGGTTTCCCGGCTGCGGGCCTGTGCTTGACACCGCCAAAATGCGAAAACGGTTTTTGAACCACCACTGGGACAAACAGTGGTACACGTCATTGATTTTTTTTTTCGTTTTCTTCTATATATCGGCGCTACCTTGCAGCGTCCACGCTGCGCAGAGCGCGGGAAGCGTGTTGAAACTAACATTGGGCGCGACTGTAGCTCTCAAGCTTTCCTTGCCCCGCCGCGGTGGTCCGGTGGCCAAGGTATACTCGGCTGCTGACCCGCAGGTCGCGGGATCGAATCCCGGTGGCTGCATTGCCGATGGAGGCGGAAATGTTGTAGGCCCGTGTACTCAGATTTGGGTGCACGTTAAAGAACCCCGGGTGGTCGGAATTGCCGGAGCCCTCCACTGCGGCGTTTCTCATAATCATATGGTAGTTTTGGGACGTTAAACCCCACATATAAATAAATAAATAAATAAATAAATAAATAAATAAATAAATAAATAAATAAATAAATAAATCAGTCAATCAATCAATCAAGCTTTCCGTGGGACTGTTTACCATTTGTTCTTTGGGCGCATATATCACACAGGCACCAAAATACTTTAATTCATTCGTTCGTTTGTTCACTCATTGACTCTGACTCACTGGCCTATACGCACACCTCACAAGCATCGTAGTTGCATCGCGTTGTGTTCTATTTAACGCGCATTAGTATCGCACAATATACACGGACGTCTAACTATTTTGCCCCGATTTCTATGGCGCCCGCCGGGGCCGCGGGTATCGAACCCGCGACCATCTGGCTCGACCACGGCCGCCTTCACAGATGTGTATACCCGCGGTACCTCGCTTCTCTGCGGAATGACGATTAACGACATACATTATTTCCTAACTTCGCAAAAATTACGATGATTTGCGGGTAGCCAGCAAGCTCTATATTGCAGATATAGTCGCCCCGAGAGAGTTTACAACGGGGCTTTTTTTTTTTTTTTTAAGCTTTCCTTGCGACCATGCTACGCGTACCGCGCAAACCTGGCGTGTCTTCTTTTCTTTTTTCTTATTAATTTTTGTTTTTGTCTGGCTAGTAAAGGAAGAGTGTGCGGGCGAAAAAGGGGCGCTCAAAAGCTCTTGTCTGCGAAGCCGTGCATGTCTGGTAAGGGAGAAGACCGGTTTTCTTCCTTTGCTCGACGCCAGTTGAGCGACCACCCGAAGTGACCGCGGATGCCCACGCAACAAGAGAAGTCCCAAAAGAAGAAGACGAAGAAAAACCTAGAAAGAAACAAACTAAAAGAAAAACGTGAGACGAAAATAAATCGTGTGCGGCGGAACGCATCCACTAGACACGTGTCCCACTTGAACGTCTTCTCAGCGTATCCATAACGTCCGTCGACGAGTAGAAGAAGAAGAAGAAGAAGGAAAAAAAAAAAAAGAAAGTATTCGACGAAGTCCGGCAGAGGAAAAGCAAGAAAAGAAAAAAAGACGAGTGTTGAAACGTAACGAATTTCTTTTTTTTTTTTCTCTTTGAACGCGCGCCAAATGAGCAAACGTGCCAACTGCAGACGGACCGCGCTCAAAAAAGGGGACTCGGACTTTTCGATGCCGGCAGAAACGTTGGAAGAATTATACGAATGGCGTATAGAAACTGAAAGGCCGGCGAGTTGGAAATTGTCCATAATTGGGCAGTGCACAAATGGAAACACACGAGAGAAGGAAGCGGGACAAACGCTGGCCTCATGGCGAAGTGTGTTCGCAACTGCGTTAGGCCGGCCATCTGTTGCTTTATCGGAGCAAGAAATTGGTTTAATCGATCGTATGTAATCTTGCGTGGCGCATGACATGATTTTCAGCATATATATATATATATATATATATATATATATATATATCTTGCCCACGGCAAGTTATCTTTTCACCCACTTTTCTTTCTTCTCATTTACATTACAATTCGCCTAATAACTTCCCCTATACCTTCCTTGGCATTATTGTTTGTTAGATCTCATTATTATTGTGTAAAACACGAAAAACGAGCCCTTCAATATACACTTGTTTCCCTTAAATATATATATATATATATATATATATATATATATATATATATATATATATATATATATATATATATATATATATATATATATATATATATATATATGCTTTCCTTCAAATAAACATTCAGTCGTTAGACCAGCGCTCGTCCTTTTTTCTTCTCTTTTGTGTTTCCTTTTGTGCGCTGCCCAATTGTGGATACGAGTGGCGTCTCGCCGCTAGACCGACCGACCTCTGGGTCCACTGTATAAGTTGTGACATCATCATGATCATCAGCCTGACTACGTCCACTGCAGGACGAATGCCTCTCCCATGTTCCGCCAGTTAACCCGGTCCTGTGTTTGCTGCTGCCAATTTATACCCGCAAACTTCTTAATCTCATCTGCCCACCTAATCTTCTGTCTCCCCCTAACCCGCTTCCCTTTTCTGGGAATCCAGTTTGTTACCCTTAATGACCAGCGGTTATCCTGTCTACGCGCTACATGCCCGGCCCATGTCAATTTCCTCTTCTTTGTGTAAGTTGTGTAACGTACCCTAAACTAACTAACTAACTAACTAACTAACTAACTAACTAACTAACTAACTAACTAACTAACTAACTAACAAAATAAATCAATGAACGAGTAGGAATCAGAAGTAGGAATCAGAAGTATAGGAATCAGAAGTCCTAGGGAAGCCCCGCCCTCCTTCCATTTAACAAAAGAAGGGGCGCATTTTTCGTGCTACGACATTATATTATCCACCGTGGCTCGCTTGCGTTGTTTACTTTCTTGAATACCCGGCGGCCACTTTCCTATCTACAATGTGCCTCGTCACGCTGATAACGATCGTGCCATTCGCGACCAGGAGATGCGAGTCGCGCGGCGATAGTGCAAGGAAAGACATGCAAAATAGATGACGATTGTTGTTTTGAACGGCAAATCGCTCTTCTCACTAGTTCGTTGTTGAATTTTTTTTTTTGAACAGTGAAGTTTCAAACTTGGCGATACGATTCCGATGCACCCGATGGAGGCGGAAATGTTGTAGGCCCGTGTGCTCAGATTTGGGTGCACGTTAAAGAACCCCAGGGGGTCGAAATTTCCGGAGCCCTCCACTACGGCGTCTCTCATAATCATATGGTGGTTTTGGGACGTTAAACCCCACAATTCAATCGATCAATTAAATCAATCAATCGATTCCGATGCACACCATGCATCAGTTGTAGCCGCGTGGATCACAGCGTGGATAAGTTGCCACGGAATCAGTTGTATATCCGCTCCACCTGAGTTTTTTTTTTTTTTTTGGCGTGCACCGAGATGTAAGTATAGGCACGCGGATGTTCCAGCATTTCGTCCACTCGTCCAGATGCGGCCACCGTGGCCGGGATTCGAACCCGCGCCCTCGAACTTCGTAGCGTGGCACTTTACGTGCTAAGTTATACCGCAGCAGGTTAGCGCGTGGAAGAGCCGATATAGCGAGGTTGAGGTTTGTACTAGGTTTAGCGTTGTATAGCAGGTATAGTTTTGCCTTAGTTTCGTGCAGTATTCTTACGCACTGTATGCCACAACTTCCGCGCGTGAGTTTATGCATGAAATTGTTTTTTTTTTTCGGCGATGAACGCTAAAGCTGGTTACCAAAATATAGATCTATGTATTTATGAGGTGTACGAGTTTTACTGCCTTTAATTGCTCTAAGACCAGAATTGTATGCTTATTAAAAACTGTATGTGAGTCCACGTTTACGTCTTGAGAAATGTCGGACTCCGACTGAAACGACGTCTGATGACTGATAAAACACACACACACACACACACACACACACACACACACACACACACACACACACACACACACACACACACACACACACACACACACACACACACACACACACACACACACACACACACACACACACACACACACACACACACACACACACACACACACACACCTACTGTTTTGTTGCAGAGAGCTGATTGAAGTCAGTCACTGCTTGCATATTTCTAAATAGTATTATCAAACCGACAAAACAGTAATAGCTCCGAACCTCACTTTCGCCTGGGTGGGTCCACTTTTTCGTCACAATTTTTTTTGGGGGGGGGGGGGGATATGATACCGCACGCGTCAAACAAGGCATAAACGTATAAACAGAAAAAAGAGCGCCGAGAAGCGTATCGGAATCGATGCAACGTGCGCTGAGTCACCGCAACACATCCGACCGAAACGACGCGAAAGCAGACGACATCAAATCGATACGACACGAGGACGTATACTTCGCGCTGAAAGCTGCGCCGTTCGTATCTGCATCGGCGTGCTAATGCGCGTGGCTATCAATAAACATCGTACGTGTCGCCTCGACGTCGTCGATCAAGTCAATTATCGAACGACATGTGAATGTCTAAGTCGGCTATTAATAGTAGACGCCGGAAGGGTCGACGACCTCCGAAGATGCGGCACCCTCTGCAAGGCGCGCCGCTCTCGTCTGGTAACGGAAGTGATGATACTGCGCGCCCGAAGTCGCCGACGGAATCGAGACCGGTTGCTCGTTCGTGGACTAATTTGTGCACGTTGATAGTCCGTATGAATACTGATTATGTGTTTCTTTGTGTTCGTGCGTTGTCGCGTTCACGGTGTGCCCAGTTTACTGTCAGTGAAGTACACAATGGTTTGTTAAAATTCCTTTTGCGACGCGTTTTCTCTGTTTTTTTTTTTATACTGGTGCTCGCTTCACTACCCAATGCAGTGGCGCGCAACGCGCTTAATCTTTTGCGCCCTCTGTAGGAAAACAATTGCAAAAGTCGTCCCTACAACTCTACCGTAACATGCACAACGCAATGTATACAACCAATCAAGCCAATAGACAAGCCGAGAAAAGTATGGGGGACATTATCTGTTGTATTTCACCGAAAAAAAAAAAATGACCTTTTAGTTGAACGGAAATAAAGTATACGCAAATATTTGTTGGGCTCGAATCCACAAAACGCCAAGAAGAATCGCAATTCGACTTCATATACGTTCCACCGCGGACACCGACTGACCATCGTTGCCGATCATTTGCGAACTGCTCCGCAGCGGCTACAAACTGTAAACAAGTTTGTAATTCGCGCGTTCTTCACGAATCGCTCGCCTCCTGTCAATCGGTCGTTGCAGGCGCGATGCAGATGGCTTGTGTGATGATGGCGCATCAGCGCAAAGCGGTAATTTCAACTAACAACGACTGCACTTTTTTTTTAATTAAAGCTTACATCGACGATCCGCGAAACTACGTCATGTTTCGCGACACATTGAACACGCCAGGCGATGACTGAAATGTTGCGGACACGACCGCGGCTGCGGATATGAGGTACGCGCTTGTCGCACTGCGTTGCATTGAAGCCATTGTTGTGCGGTAGCCGCTACGAGCGAAACTACTTCGACAAAGTGCGTTCCAAAGCGTTTGAAAGAAAATATGCGGCAGTAGAGGACGGTCAAGTGGCTGCGATATTTTTTTTTTCCCCACTTCGACCAGAGAGGTTAACGCCCGCGGACTCCACGGATCAATTCGCGCGGCGCGAAAAATATTCAAAAAAAAATTTCAGCAAATTGTGAAGCCGTTGAGCGAAGCAAAACGCTGTACGGGAAGAAACGTGGCAGACGGGATACACACTCACAATTTAAATTCATCGAGGAAAAAAAAAAAAGATTCCAAGAAAGTGAATTCATGCTTCGTCGCAAGCTCACACGTAAACGTAATTAAAAGTTTCTCATATAACGCGCTGCCGAATAGCTCTTTTCAGTGCGTCTATACGTACGAGTTTAGGTTTGACGACGCTTTCTTAGAATCTTTTTCAGCAAACTTCAGTTGTAAGCGAGTGTCTATCCCGTAAGCAACGTTTTCCCCCCGCACCCCGTTTTGTTTCGCTCAACGATTTCGCAATGATGCACCACTCGGGCTTTAAACGGTCAACGCTTGTGGAATTGAAATCGAAGCGACCAGAGCGCGCGTAGAAGCGAAAGACGCCCGCCGATGGTTGCAAAACGCGCCAGCGCGGGAAGAAATGCTGCGTATGGACTCACCATGATGCCTGCCGCCTTTCCGGGCCGGTTCAGTTCGGTGCGAGACGAGAAAAAAAAAAGCGTCCTCGGGAAAATCCTGCAGCGTCGTCGGGGCTCGTGCTTTTTCTTTCACGGCCGAGTGTTCCTTCCCTCGAGCGAAACGTCGATTGAACGCGATCGACCTCTGCACAAGCACACGGTTTTAACGAAGACTTTGGCGGCAGCAGCTGTCAAATCGCGCCGATCCCGCACGTTGAATGGGGCTCGCGGCCGGTTCGCCTTCTTTCCGGGTTTTCCTGCTTCTCCTGCGCCGTCGGCTTCGCCACCGGGGTGCGGCTGATCAACGTTGCTCGGTGGGGTCTTCGTTATCCGCTAAACAAGGTGGGCGGTTTCAAATCGGAACCGAAACTCACTTTTTTTTGCGCGGAATGCGTTATCTGTGATTAGTACGAGTTCAATTGTTTTAATGGAACACTATTTGCACTCGCTGCCAGCGTTTTTTTATATATCAAACTGTCAAAAAAGATGTATAAACCTTTCCCATATCGACAAAACGGGCTAGCGAAGATTGCATTGTGCACGTGTTACGTACTACTGTTCTTAAAAGGCCACAACGTTCCTTGTGATGATTCAGCGCAAAAATTTTGGTCTGTCTGTCTGTCTGTGTCCAACAATTCGGCCAACCGGCTGAAGTTTAAGCCCATGCTTAAAATTGTCAATAAAAAAATCAAATATTACGTATACTTGAGGGGAGGCGCAACATCAACACGTAAGTGTTAGGCACTGTGTATTTTTATTCGAAGAATGCGTACATACGAAATTCAACAGTTCGAAGCGTTTATTATGCTGCGCTGACAATGCACTCTAAAAAAAAAAAAGAGCGAGTAAAAAGGGTGTCATTTTGTCCCACAACAATAATCGTCATCTATGCAATCCATCCTTGCGCTATCGCCCCGCGCCCGGTACATTCCGGTCACGATTCACATGCCCATTATCAGGGTTACATTGCATTCTCGATAGGAAAGTGGCCAACGCCGAGCTTTCAAGAAAAGAAGCGCACGCAAGCCTTGACTGATTGATTTGTGGGGTTTAACGTCCCAAAACCACCATGTCATTGTGAGAGCCGCCGTAGTGTAGGGCTCCGGAAATTTCGACCACCTGGGGTTCTTTAACGTGCACCCAAATCTGAGCACACGGGCCTACAACATTTCCGCCTACATCGGAAATGCAGCCGCCGCAGCCGGGATTTGAACCTGCGACCTGCGGGTCAGCAGCCGAGTACCTTAGCCACTAGACCACCATGGCGGGGTGCACGCAAGCCTGATGACGATTATTGTTGTGGGACAAAAAGACAGCCTTCTTTTACTCGATATTTTTTTAGAGTGTGTGAGCTATGAACGATATAGCGAATCTTTGTTACGCTTCGCTGAAAAAAAAAAAAAATCAGGGCCGGGCTTTTAAGTGAAACGACCCGGTGGTGCCACCTATTAGTGGCTTTGCGCTTTAGGAAAAAACTTCCGTTTCCTCACATTACAGCCAGATGGTGTTCTGAAGCGTGGAAACTTTGATTGATTGATATGTGGGGTTTAACGTCCCAAAACCACCATGTCAGTGTGAGAGCCGCCGTAGTGAAGGGCTCCGGAAATTTCGACCACCTGGGGTTCTTTAACGTGCACCCAAATCTGAGCACACGGGCCTACAACATTTCCGCCTCCATCGGAAATGCAGCCGCCGCAGCCGGGATTCGATTCCGCGACCTGCGGGTCAGCAGCCGAGTACCTTAGCCACTAGACCACTGCGGCGGGGCAAGCGTGGAAACTTGGGCAAGCTGGTGGGACATAAGTGAATATACGAACAGCGCAACCTAGAAGTAGTTACAACGTAACTTCGGAAGCAATAAACCAGGACAGAAAATAGCGCCGACTTTCAACAATGATTTAATAGTGGAGTGGTGTACACATATAGGTGAAAAAACAGAATAGGCATGCGTAGAAGGGTGCAGTTAACAACCACTGCGATACAATGTCAACAAAACAATTGTCACTTGTCGATTGAGCTGGAAACCAGTACACAGCTTAAAAATGATCGAGATACGCAGTCTATTTTTGCAATAACGCATCTGATGGGGAACTTACATTTGTACCGTCAAGCTTACTTATTTCTGCATTTCCGATGGACTCCTGGCGGAAATGTCGTAGGCTCGTGTACTCAGGTTTGGGCGCGCGTTAAAGAAACCCAGGTGGTCGAAATTTCCGGAGCCCTCACTTACGGTATCTCTCATAATCATATGGAGGTTTTGGGACGTTAAACCCCACATATCAATCAATCAATTCACGTGCCCGAGTCAATTAGCGTGCCTTTTTTTAAAATTAGGTTCATAATTGGACAGAAGCTTTTTTTTTTCGACACACCAGACTAGTGAAGGTTTCAAGCGTTTCGGTCAGTGATGCGGGCAATGAAATGGCACATTTCTGTGAAATTAGAACAAGAACAAAGCGACGGTAAGTTAGTAATAGTAATAAATTAGGTCTAACGTCCCAAAACGACGACATGATTGTGAGAGACGCCGCAGTGGAGTGCTCCGCAAATTTTAACCGTTTGTTGTTCGACAATGTGCACCGACTTCGCAGAGTGCATGGGGCTCGACCATTTTTCATCTATCGAAATCTGCACCGGCCGCAGCCGAGATCAAACCCGCGACCTTTGCGTCAGCACCATAGCACCGTAACCGCTGCACCACCGCGGTGGACAAGCAACGGTAAGCTGGAATGCCTTTTGCGTTTTAGAGATCCGTAGTGAAAGAAATTGGCCTCGTATCTGCATGTAATCTGCAAACGTCGTCGAAAGACGATAGTCTTGCGTGTGGATAGAGTGAAAAAAAAATTGCCCGCAGCTTCCCTCGGGGGAACAATGAGGAGGACGCGGAGCATATAATTGGTTAACGGGGTGTTAAAGTGCGACTTACTTGGGTCGATGGCTAAATTGGTTAACGTGGTTGTGAAATGGGGTGTTAAATTGCGACTTACTTGGGTCGATGGCTAAATTGGTTAACGTGGTTGTAGGAGGGGGTGTTAAATGAGTGAACACGTACACACGTATGCGAAAGGACGGCGCTGGTCGAAGGGACGTCGATCAATGTGTTTGTCGATTCGTTGGAATTCATTTCACCGCGACCTTGGACGTCGACGCACCGTACAAACCAACCGACGAGCGGCAACTGAGCGAGCGAGAGCCGACCTTGAGTATATATACAGCGCGACGGCGCATGCACTGTCAGCTGTCGAATGTTCGAGAAGGGGGAGAAGCGCAACGGCGCATGCGCGCGCGTCAGCTGCCGATGTTCTCGAAGCGCGACGGCGCATGCGCGCGCGTCAGCTGCCGATGTTCTCGAAGCGTGACGGCGCATGCGCGCTACATTATACAGCTAGCGAATGTTCGTGAAGAGGAGAAGCGCACGCGGTGTGTAGAGGAGGAAGGGATGCACAGATGGTGGAAGAAGGAGGAGGAAGCTTGCGGACGGCGCCGCACTACAAGCCTCGAGTATTAGATGCTCCGCATCTAAAAAAACCTTCATTTGATGTTCTGCGCAAGAAAATCGGCAAATGGTATTGTGGAGGCTCTGCGTTAGAGTGCCTCGAGCGTGCAGCGGAGGCGAACGAGCGCATCGAGGCAGGTTAAGGTCAACTTGTTTCATCTAGGGACCTTAAGGCACGGTACACACGAGTGCCATCTGGCATTTATCTTCGAAAACGAAGGAAGGGTTGCAGCCTGCGGAGAAAGATGCGCGATAAGGTGTAGAACGCGAGGCGACGGGTAGGGGCCACCACCATCTAGTCTTAGCAAAGCGTTGAAAATACCCCTTGTTCCGTACAAGCGTTGCATGGTAAGCGCAGCGTGATAAGCGCTACGGTCCCTAAAATTACTTATGTATGCGTTTTCTTGTATAAGAGATGCATATGCGGAATATATGCATGTTGTTGTGGTGCCCCAGTCATGCGCAATAATTGCTTCTTAATTGACAATTGCACAATCATGAACGCTCAACCTTGAGCAACATTGGTGGTGGCTGCGGATGGGGTCGACCGTTTCAAGTACCCTATGCCGGTAAGAGTGGATAAACAGACAAATGTACAGACAGACATACAGACCAAAATTTTTGCGTCGAAGGTCCCCAAGAAAGACTATCGCCTTAAAAAAAAAGTAAGGCCAGGGGACATTGCTCTGAAACACCGGCCTTGGTAGCTTGGCATCGTAGGCGCGAGCACGGGCGCGAGAAGGTGGTCGTAGGCGCGAGAAGGTGGTGGTGCCAAGACAGCCCCTACATTGACGCAATAGTGAGGGGGGGGGGCGCCGCGACCAACCTTCGCCCCCCCCCCCCCCCCCCCGAACGGGAAGGCTGCCCACGGCTATGCTTGACATTACCTTGACACGTACTGTTTCGCAATCGCACCGTTGAGCTCGACGGTGCAGGTTAGATTGCCGGCCACGGCGGCCGGATTTGGTTAGGACCGAAATGCGAATAACAACCGTGTGCTCAGATCTGAAGCCTGTCAAGAAACAGGCGATATCAGTCGATCCGCGGCCCCTCACTGCGGCGCGTCTCATTGTCACATGATGCTTTTTGGCGTGTAAAACCTCACCAGTTACTGTGCTATTCCCGTACAATGGGTCGGTCCCATGGGCTGCTGTGGTAGCGTACACCACTGGGAAATCTTGCTGCTACTTATGTGTTTTTTTGTTATTTTATTATTTCCTTTTTGTTTTTCCACGTTGAATCTGCTACTAAAGATAGAGAAGAGGAAGGCCGAGAGGTTAATCAAATATGGACATTCGATTTGCTACCCAGCACTGGGGGAGGGGAAATAAAGACAAGGAAAAAGGTGTAGAGAGAGAGAAAAAAAAAGAAAAAAAAACGCACGTGCACTTAGGAGATAACACACACACTCACAAGCACGCACGCGCGCGTGCGGGGAAAGAAAGCGTTTTTGCTACAGCCGTTCAGAAAGGCTGGCCAATCGCAAAAATGTTCAGTCGCGCTTGCGGGCCTTCTTTTGTGACTATGCGTCCTGGCGATATTGTACAAATCATTCCTGAGACTAATACCCCTGTCACACGAGCACCCGCGAAGACCGTTTAACTCCCTCGTCCTTACGACAACGAAGATGCGGTCCGTGTCACACGGCCACGCTTACGCAAACGAAGGTAAACGGAGCATTTCGCAAAGGACGTTCAACGATCTCCCTTCGCAGCGAAACGAAGTGCTCTCGACCCCCGCAGTCTAGAGGTCAGAGAAAAATTTCAAGCACTAAGTGGCCGCAGTGAAAGAATAATACATTTTGGCAATATTAAACGTTCTTTCGTTGTAGTACTCATTCACAACGCGTGTTTGTTCACATATATTTACGGCCGCCAGAGCTCACTTACTCTCAACGCCGATGCCCTACACACCGTGCCTCGTGAGTCGGACCGGCTGGCGCCAGCCGATCAACGTCATTACCAGCGAAATATCGCACCACTTCCTCACGTCGTCCGCTGTGTCACTCATGGCTGAAGAACGCAAAATGTGCGCTCACGAGGCAAGGAACCATAAGAGCTTTCGTACCGGGCATGTACACAGGCATTAAAACAACTAAAAGCACAATTTGGTCAGCGTCACTAGCAGCATCGCTACATTTACCAAATGCGTTTTTATTTGAAATTATTTTTAATGGTTTGTTAGTCGCATACCTACTTAATAGTGCTTTTTTTGTAAAAACCGCATAACGAGGATTCACAAAAAATTAATAGAGCTGAAATTAGAATACTTTTCCGAAAATCAAACAGTGCCAGCTGAGCTCCCTCGCGGCAACTGTTACAACCTTGTCATTATGGCCGTGTGACACTGCCACAACTCCTTCTCCATCAGACTTCCTTGGGGAGATTTACGTTGACGGTGTTCGACGGAGTTTGGTGGTGGCCGTGTGACAGGGACATTAAAAGCCTTGCCCCTGTGCAGACAGGCGGGACGAAGGCATGGCACAGTTTCTTTCCTGCCCCATTTAGATCACACGAGGCGCGTATCGTTGCGCTGACTGGGGCAACGCGACACTGCGTGTTGGCCTCCGATAAGCCTTGCGCGGCTATCCGCGTGTCCTGTAGCCAGCGGCGAATTCCGTGCAGCGCTGCGAAGATCTTTGATCGCAATTTCACTCAGCGTGTGCTACGCGAGTTGGCAGGCGTATAGCTGGCTGACCTTCGCGGCCCGGTGTTGTCCTCACTACAGCTAAGGATAATAAAATGTGCAGTTTTAAACCCACCGAGTGTGCGCTTCACAGGGCCGGATGGTGTGGTTGGATAACGGCGCATAATTTCGTGTCATGTACCGATAATAAACGACACACAGAGGAAAGCCTGACAGGGTGTCTTATGCTTTCGTTTAAAACAACTCCAAATCATCCTCCTTATTCTATTTCTCAGTCGATGTGTCTATTCTGCTGGGCCCCCTCCGAAAACTCTTTGCGTCTAACGTTCTTTGGCCCTGCCTGTGTGATGGGCGCACCTTTGACTACAGTGTGCTAGACCAAGCGGAGATTGTGTGTGATGACGTCATGTGACGTCACGATGGTGTCGCGAACATTGGTGATCTGTGACGCCCTCACGTGATTATAATTTTGAAGTGCGGAGAACTTTGGAGTGTCTGGCCGTATTCTGTAGTCGTCGTTTGGTGTAATGCAGGCAAACGCCTCATAGCGCATCGAGTGAATATACGAACATCGCAACCTAGTAGTAGTAACAGCGGAACTATAGATAAAACTTCACCGGACTTACGTCACGAAAATGCGGTGGCGCTGTCTTGGTAGGCAAAAGACGCTCTGCCTGCCGCAGTTTCTGCTGGGTTTTCAATGGTGCATGTGGTGTTCTCAGTCGAGCAACGAGAAAAAAAAATGGTATGCCGACGAACTGCGTCACGGTTGGATGTGAGTCACGTCTCACAACTTAGTTTTGTTTGTTGGCGCACATCGCAGCTTTCAGCACTTATGGCGGAAGTTACTCGCGGACGAACTGGCTAACCTCCCTGTCCTTCCTCATTTATTCCTCCTCCTCCTCCTCTCCTACTCGCGGACGTCGCTATAGTTTTACCCATAATGTCGACATCGGCCTACGTGTGTTTACAAACATGGAATGGGTCTATACGGAAGCAATAAACAAGCACAAGAAAAAGCACTTACATTCAACAATGATTCAATAGCGAAATGGTGCACATATATAGGTAAAAAAGAATGGGCATGCGTAGAAGGGTGCAGTTAACAACCACTGCGACATAATGTCAACAAAGCCCCACCGCGGTGGTCTAAGGTACTCGGCTGCTGACCCGCCTGCAGGTTGCGGGATCAAATCTCGACGGCGGCGGCTGCATTTCCGATGGAGGCGGAAATGTTGTAGGCCCGTGTGCTCAGATGTGGGCGCACGTTAAAGATCCCCAGGTGGTCAAAATTTCCGGAGCCCTCCACTACGGCGTCTCTCATAATCATGTGGTGGTTTTGGGACGTTGAACCCTACTTATCAATCAATCAACAATATCAACAAAACTTTTGCATTTGTTGAGTGAGCTGGAAACCAGTACACAGCTTAAAAGTGATCGAGATACCCAATATTGAGTGCGTGCTTGGGCAAAAAAGAACTTTTCTTCCTGTTCTTGGAGCGCCTTGATGATCATGTTAGCGTTGGCAAAACGAGATATAGCATAGTCTATTGCAGACCCGTAGCCAAGGTTTGTTTTTTTTCTTTTTGGTAGGGGGGAGGGGGCACTTGCAGAAAGCTTGATTGATACTTTTGGTTGAACTCTCTCGAAGCCGTTATATGATTATGAGAGACGCCGTTGTGGAGGGCTCCGGAAATTTGCGAAAGGACTGGGAAAACACATTCTCATTATATATTTTCGATGAAGCACGCTCCTACATTAGGGGAGGAGGAACAGGAGGGAAAGGAAAGGCAGGGATGTTAACCAGTCTGGAGTGACCGGTATGCTACCTTACACTGGGGATAGGGATGTGGGAGTTTGAAAGATGGGGAAAAAATGAGAGAAAGGAGAGCTCGCATACGCGTTCGGTTCACAAACGCTTAAGTTTCGGGAAGGTAAGGGGCCTAGGGCAACCCCCCCCACCTCTCTCTCTGGCTATGGGCTTGGTGAGTGCTCTCGCCAAAGATACTCTTGCTCTTCGTGTTTCTTGATAATGGCATTAAGCTTCTGCATGCCAGCTCCATTGCGATGGACATTATCCCGGGAAGACAGTTTCTGAATTTGCGAGGCTCTTCTAGCCTTCGCGATCTGCGCGCAGGCAAAATCGCAGAAGTCACTGTCAGGGCCATTGGACTTTCATTCCGTTGTCCACGTGCGCCACTAACTGATGATGACTGATTTGCCGCTAGTACGTCGCCACCTGTTGTCTTCCCGTGTCGTCGCACTGACATGACACGTCACGGAGAGGCCACCCCCTCGATACCTAAACCAAAAATACTTTTTTTTATAGGTAGCGATAATTCAAAAAATAACTTTTATGCCCTCTTAAGTACCACAACATTTGTTTTTGGTTTCTCGACACTTGTTCTTCTATTTCGAGTGACAATTAGAATTTTTTTTAAAATTCGTGTCTCTACTTTTTAACGCCCCCTTCGCCACCGACCCTCCCTCGCCGTACTTCACGGACCCCTGATTTATAAGAGCTATGAAGTGGGTTAGTTGGTGTTGATTCGTCTGCAAAAGCGCGCTTTGTAAATACGGACAGAGGACGCAACGAGCGCAAATCATACGCTCTGTTTTCTGTGTCATGTCCGCCGTATTTTTCAAAGCGCTCTTTTGCATATGTACCCTTGCTGGTTATTTAGCCGTTCGCCATAATTAACAACTTCGCCTTTTCCCCAAGGTCGACAGTTGGCCCAACAAGCAGCTTGTCACCATTTGGTCAAAGTGCTCGTAGATGGAGTCCGGTAACTGGGGAATCTGCAAATGGCACAGCTTTCATTTTTAACCTCCTCTGAAATTTCCAATCAAGCCACCATAATTTAATTTGTTCACTTCAGAAATGTCCCCTCAGAAAGGTCATAGAGGCTATCACATAGAGGCGCGTTCACACATAGCCTCGAAGGGAACGAACTCGGCAAGATTTACCGAAATTCACTCGCGTCGCCTCTTAAGTGGTCGGAAAACCACGCCGCGATGCCGGAACGAAAAAAAAAGAACAAAAATTGGTCCGAGATTGATTTTTTTGCCACGCTAAAGCGGATCAGCTTTCCGCTTCAAGACTTTGGCGGCACTAGCTCAAACCACGTGATCTAAACAGCCGTCCGCAGATTCAACATAGCGGCAAAGGCGTTGGCGGTGGCTCGCATCGACTCCTGCAAACTACCCGTGCAGCACGACGAAAACTTGACGGCCTCAAATATGACGCCTTGATCGAGAGCATGGTGTGGATCGAGATTGCTGAGAACAGTGGAAGTAGACGGTTCGGCTATAGTCGGCATGCTGTCTCGCTTTTGTGCACAACCGGCTGAATGGGCCGCAGCAGCTGCCGGTGTGGTCGCTCGTATCTCCCGAAACAACGTTTGAAAAGGTGCGAGCTGTTTCTTTTCAGCACTTTGAGTGAATAACTTGAATTCGGAACGAATGTGCGCAGAAAGCAGGCAAAACCTAATTATTTCTCAAAGTAGCGGTGGCAGCAGCATCCCCGAGAGGCAGAAAGAGTGTGAACATTTTAGACGCGTGCGGCCGTGGTTTTTTCGTCCGCTCTGGCGTTTTCGCTTTCGCTTAACTTTTCAAGGCGTAAACGTGGCCCATGAGTGGCTTCAACACAAACTTGATTTATAATTAGTACATTAAGTGGCAACCCTCCTTGACGGCAGCCAAAGAGGTTTCTCTGGCAACCAGTAGAAGATCAATAATATCTACAATAAGCGATTATCAATCGGCAGTGAACGATGTGTTACAGGGAACTTTTATTGAGAAAAACGTGTACGAAATGAACAATATGATATATAAAGAACGCATTGCAACGCATATACATAAAAAATGCAATCAATAATGCAGGGTACCGCGTAGTGGCAGGAGGATTATAAGAAGGAAATAGTGACTATTCGTTTAAAACGTGAGGCTAATATATGAAATCCATACTAATTTTTTAGAAGTACGGATTTCGTGAGAAATTCGCATGTGTTTCCTTGGGGCTTCGTGTTAAAATCGTATGTTTGACAACTGCCCCCTCAAAAAAGATGCTGAGAATTAATAACGATGTGCTCGTTATTCCTGATTGGACAATGTCGATTACCGAAAGAAAGCGAGCATACCGTCAAAAGAAAGTAAATATGAGGGAACCGAATAATCAGTGAGAGCAGATTAAGAGAAGTAAAAAAAATGGAGCGCTTCCTTATTCGGACATAGGGGTCAAATGACGCTTCGCGGTGACGTGCTTGTTATCCTGTTCCCATTCAATCATTTATTTATTCTTTTATTTGATTATGCATGTATGAGTACACTCTAAGCCAGTTTAAGGTTGTAAACTAGTTTGCACCCTTAAGAGTGCAAACTGTAGACCTGTGTAAACGTGTAATCCAGTTTGCACCCTTAAGGGTATAAATTGTAAATCGGTTTGAGGATGTAAAATAGTTTAAGCGTGGGAACCAGTTCCCACCCTTAAATTCGTAAACTGTAAATCAGTTTAAGGGTGTAAACTAGTTAAAGCGTGTGAACCAGTTTCCACTCTTAAGGCTGCAAACTATAAAGCAGTTAAAAGTGCGAACTAGTTTGCACCCTTAAGGGGGCAAACTGTAAACCAGTAAAGGTGTAAACCAGTTTGCACCTTTAAGGGTGCAAACTGGCTTACAGTGTAGTGACAGTCCCCGGAACGCTGCGTTTTCGCGGAAGCTGCGTGGCGTCTCGGACGTTCTTTCCAGCATTTGTCTGCCTGTGAATGGCCCAGCAACAGGGTCATGACGCCATCACAGAAATAACGCTTGGGAATCAAATATTTTTTTGAGGTGTTCTTGAAATTCGCAATCGCTGATTTCGAATGAACGCTACTTCCGGCGGACTGCTGTCTGTACGCCAACGCGAAGTAGTGGCATGAAGCGCCCGCAGGACTCTGGTGTACTGCTTCTGAATTCTATTTTTGTGACGACGTCGCAAAATCGACGATGTCGTGTGATGACGACATCGTGTGACGTCACTTGATGCGACGTTGTATCGCGTCACGATGACGGGAACAGTTTTCATAGCTAACGGGTAAAAATTCATGACCACGCCTTATGGGCACATCGTCACATAATGATCATAATGATCATCTTATGCATCGCTCGGGTTCCCGCGACTGATCGTCTTTTAATTTCGAGCGTGGTGATCACTTCGTTAAATAATAGAATTGCAGGATTGCTATTGCGGGTAAGCAACGAGCCGTCTCTTGTTGCATTCATAAGAAAGGTGAATAACTCACAATGCTAAACACTTGGCCAAGGCAATGAAATCAGCACGTGTTTAGAACAAATTTTCAATGATTTAGAACATAATGCGCTTTACTATGGGAGGGCTTCGAGCTGTCCCTGTAGAAAGGCAAAGTAATGCCAAAAGTCAGTCACTCCGTACAAGCATTTGCATGGTTAGTGGGTGTGTGTTTAGAAAAAGTGGTTAACAATTTAGGGTACTTAGTTCTCTACTATGGGAGAGTTGAAAGCCGTCCCGATGTGTGTTCAGAAAAAGTGGTTAACAATTTAGAGTACTTGGTGCTCTACTATGGGAGAGCTGAAAGCCATCCCGAGACATCGAGCTCCTTACAAGAGAAAGGTGATACCACTCATATGGGGGAATTTCCCTAGAGTTTGCTGCTCTGTACTTTGAGAGAATTTTATTTCCAGATATATCTTACATAACTTATGTGCACACAGAAAGATGAAGAATGATGATCACGCTTACGTACAGTGCAAGCTGTTATATACAGCGAAAATAACCCATTTGCGTATGCAGTGATGTACAATGCAAAAATTGCACAACAAGGACAGGACAGTCATGAACATCGAGATGATTAAACTTATATAAACAGTAAGACCACATGAACAAACAAGGGGGTCATTCACAGTGTAATGTGATGTTTTGCATTCATCCGTGAGAACAGCTTGCTCTCGCCCTCAGAACAATATTGCACAAAAAAGACATGTTTCTGATGAAGAAAAGGAAAATACGCACTGTAATTTCACAGTGGTACGAGCTCTAGCCCACCTCCTGAATAGGGGAGGAATGGCATGGACACTCTGTTGTTTTTTACAATAATGAATCGCGTAGACTAGCGTTGGAAAAAAGCCTCCTCTCCCAGCATAACTAGCTTAAGGTCTTTAGAAAAAGTTTGTTTACACTATGTACAAAAAACAAAAGTATCACAATATTCTAGTAATGGGCACATATACTTTGACATATCTATGTACCATGACCAGCGTCACTACGTTGAAAGAAAGACATCGTTGCTCTAATATACATGACAATGTTGGCATACGTGTACACAAGAACTCATGCGATATCATGATACAATGAACGGTATTATTTATTATTTTTTATTTATCGATACTGCAGGCCAATATGCTGGCCCATGCAGGAGGGGCAAATACAAAATACAAGAACAAGACATTCACAAAAAGACTAACAATGCAAGAAGAAAAAAACATGCAGTGCAAGACGCTTGCTTCGCAAAACAATTTACACAAGTGATAGCAACGAAAAAAAAATCTTAAGACAATAACAGAGCACTACAAAGAGCATGGGATTCACGACACAATTGTAAGAAATGTTTAACACTGATCATATTCATACTAAACATTAAGAGAAGTGGTTTTCCAATTATTTTGTAAAGTTTTCCGATTGTATGACGTGAACAGGTAAAGAGTTCCATTCTTTTGTTCATGTGAGAAAAAAACTGTTCATGTGAGATTTTGTTTTGGCGAATATAGGCATGAGAGAAAAGCTGTGTCTGCGTCTAGTCAATCGTGTGTTTAGGGGTACTGAAAAGTGAGGCTTCTGAAGGCCAATTTTCCCTTTTATTATGTTGTGCAGGAACTGTAGGCGACTAAGTATACGGCGATGTTCTAGTGAACTTATTTTATTGGTAAACATTAGAAGTGAAGGGGAATGTTCTCTTTTGTATTTTCCGAAAATAAATCTAACAGCCTTCCTCTGCACACGCTCCAAAATCATGATGTCCTTTTTGGTGTGAGGATCCCATACAACCACTGCATATTCAAGTTTTGAGCGCACAATTGCGTTGTATGCCAAAAGCTTTGTACTCGGCGGAGCTTTGCTAAGCTTTCTTTTCAAAAACCACAATTTGCGCAAGGCCGAAGAGTATGTTAGAGATATATGATCTGACCAAGTAAGTTTGTTATTAAACGTGACACCTAAGTATTTATACTGGTCAACCTTGGTTATTATGGTGTCGTTAAAAAGGTAAGAAAATATGCTAGGTTCTTTTTTATATAACGATATATTAGATGCAAAGAAACACAATTGCTTACAAACGAAATCGTGAATTTCGTTCGGGCGGTGCTTAGCACCACGTTGGTGGAAAAATGAGTTTTACCCTTTTGTGTTCAACATTGACGAAAGGACACGACCAATGCCGCAGAAACTCGAGCTCCCCGAGGAAGAAAAGCTCCTCAGAGAGGAATGCGAGCATCTCTCGTCTCATTCTCCCCTGTGTTGGCCACAAAGCACGCCCGCGGCAATAGGCAGCTACGGCCTCACGTCGGCTTCCCCAAAGGCTGAACAGCCCCGCAACTGTTGAAAGACCGGAGAAGCGGCCGCGCGGAAATTGGTCGTTGGTCATGAAAGTTCGCACACCCTGTCCCCGAAAACCTGCGTGAACCGCACGCCAAAAAAGGCGGGAGACCAAACATTCAATCGTCGCATGTCGATTGGTCTCGACCATGACGCAGTTGGGGCAAGTGGAAGTACGAACCACCTGCCACCGCTGCAACCGATCTCGCTTGGGGAGCAAGCCCCAGCCCAACCGCCAGACAAAGTCTCTGAGAGGCCCTGGCAACACTGCTGTAGTTATTGGTTTCCAAGCGCGGCTCATTATAGGTTGACGATGTTGGGGCACCAAAGACCGTAGAAGGGCGACCATTGTGTCCACCACTTTAGAATCGGCCACCTCTATCTCTGGGCACGTAGCTCCCAAACGTCGGTGAAATACCAGAAAGGCTCGATACAAAGATGGTAATTCAGTTGATTGGGGACTTTGGTTAATTTGGCTAGCCGGTAGGAAGACGCGTAGGGATGGCCCCAGATGGTAGCGAGCCATGTCTGAGCGGGCGTGCCATCATTGCTCAGTATTCGCAATAGAGTGCGGAGGCACAATGTAGAAGCCGTGACGGACACGTCGGGAATGCAAAACCGCCTTGATCTCGCGGTTGTGCTAACGCTGGACGAGATAGCAGTTCTGTGCCACCAGATAAAAAAATGAACTGATGCAGCTTTGCACTTTCTTAGACACGTGCAGCGGTAGTTTTACAGAATGGCAAAGGTACCAAGCTTTTCCGAGGTAAACCGTTTGAGCTAAGTATCAGCGTTCCAAGAGGGGGAAGTCGAAGTGTCTGGCTTCTTTAACGTCACTTTGAAGAGTTTGTACAATGGATGACCAGCTGCTGTCCTGTACACCAAATGCAGAGTAAGTAACGCCCAGTATTGTGATGCTGGGAGACCATTGCAAAGACGTGGTGATGCTGAGACGACCGTTGGGGTTGCCAATAAAGAAATACTGGCATTTATAAAAGTTTAAACTTGCACCGGAGATGATGCCGAAACGATGGAAAGTATCGAGAGCATGCTGCAGCGACTGTTCATTATGACATATAGAGTAATATCATCTGCATATGCAGTGACCTTTACTTGAGTGCTTCCAGGTAGGGGTAAGCCTTGAATCTGCGGGTCACGTTCAATGGCCTTTAAGAAGAGCTCTAATGCCAGGATGAATAGAACTGGGGAGAGGGGACACCCTTCACGAACCCCGCGCGTTACTAGAAAGGGGTGACTCTCACGGGAATCTATGTAAATGGTACTTTCTGAATTAGTGTACATCGCGTGAATTAGGTCAACGAACTTATCCGGGAATCCAAATTCATGTAAAACATTTAGTAAGTAGCCATGTTCTATGAAATCGAAAGCCTTCTCCTAATCTAAGGAAACCAACAGTCCTTGTGCACATCGGCTAGTGGTGTACTGAATGATGTCTCGCGTCAACCACGTATGGGTGTGTACCTCTCGGCCCGGAATGGAACATACTTGGTGGGGAGCGATTAATGTTGCAAGAGGCGGTGTGATTCGGTGCACCAGAATGTTGGCCAAGAGTTTGTAATCTACAATAAGCCGGGTAATAGGGCGCCAATCTTCTGGTCGCGTGGACATTTGGTCTTTCTTGGGGACTTGTGTTATACGGCCTCTGTGGAAAGAGGTTTGAAGGGTAATATCACGGAAACACTTGCGAATGACCCGTGACATAAATGGACCAATGATAGGCCTTAACTGTACATAAAACTCTGCAGGGAGTCCGTCAGGCCTGGGGGCCGAACCCTTCTTCATTGCGTTCAATGCACCCTTTATTTCGTCGTCGGATGGTGGTGATAGAAGAACGTCGTATGGCATATTCGAATCATGTGGTAAGTCAACAGGGGATGCGAAGAAAGAGATCCTGCATAACTGACGCCAGCAGCAGACTGAGCCATTATCTGAAAGTGTGTAGCGAACGCCCGACAGTCACGTGTGTTTAAAAAGAAATGTTTAACGATTTTGAGTACTTCGTACTCAACTAAGAGAGAGCACGAATTACTTTACATCGTGACTTTGACAGTGAAAAAAACGTGTGTTTAGAAAAATAAATAACCATTGGAGAGCACTGAGCGTACTCAACTATGGGAGAGCACTGAGCCGTCCTGCTAAAAGAATGAAACTCACATTTTTGGAATGAACAATGCTGCGAACTACTGAACGCACTCGTTTAATAGAATTTTATATCCGGATATATCTTACACAGCTTATGTGTACACAGAAAAATGGACAATGGTGTGTGTGTGGGGGGGGGGGGGGGGGTTAGAAAAAGTGGTTAACGATTTAGAGCACCTAATACTCTACTATGGGAGAGCTTGCCGTCAGTCCGCTGCGCACTGCTGGTGGAGCCAACTTACTTGGACGCCAAAAATTTATGCTACGATCAAACACCTACATACTTGTTCTGGTTAAACCACTCGCTATTTTTATAATTATCTGGTTATCAGTTTGATGAAACTTAGGACCAAGTCTTATAACGAGGATTTGTAGTGACTGCTTCGTACCCTTAAGCCAAACGTTTGACATCCTAAAATATTATACCGAATGTTAGTGTGGAGATGGCAAAAAAATTCATGTACGGAGCGCCACAGGTAAATTTTTAATGTTTCAATATCTTGACCAGGAGTGTGCCGAAATAAAGTCCAAATGCGACGGAGTGATCTGTATAGGCGTGGATTTTAACGTTGTAATCGTTAATTGTGGAGGTGTTCCCGGAAACTTTGCTTTCGGGTGGCATCGCCATGGCGTCTTTCATGTTCTTCCCAGCGTTCGACAGCGTCTCGAACGGACGAACGGAATCCCCATCGGCGTGCAATCTCCAAAACTTGTGTGTGACGTTCATTAAGTCGGAGTTCTCTTAGTATGTACAATATTGTTACGTAGTCGTGACGTCGACAAAGGCAAGAGTCGGCGTGTCAAATAAGAAACTGTTTAGCTGGCCGGACTTGTGGCTGGGAAACTTGATTGATTGATTGATTGTGGGGTTTAACGTCCCAAAACCACCATATGATTATGAGAGACGCCGTACGTTGTGGAAGGCTCCGGAAATTTTGACCACCCGGGGTTTATGAACGTGCACCCAAATCTGAGCACATGGGCCTACAACATTTCCGCCTCCATCGGAAATGCAGCCGCGATTCGATCCCGCGACCTGCGGGTCAGCAGCCTAGTACCTTAGTCCCTAGACCACCACGGCGGGGCTGTGGCTGGGAAACTGAAGGACAGATTACAGTGATACATGCTGGCACCGATAGCGGTGAACAGAGCGTCAGCCGTCGACCAAATGACAGGCGCTGACGAGCATCGGCATTTATACGTGTGCCGCGTATCAATGCCTCGCCTAATATTCCAGATTACAGAGCACTGCACTGGATCGGGCCGGCGCCGGGTCGGGCCGGGTAATAGAGTGCTGGATTTTTTATCTTCATGGTCAGGTGTTTGTGCATGCAAGAACAGTCCCGAGTTAGGCCTGACACGCGTCGTGTGCTGTGTTGAAGAGGGCGTGACAGTCTCTCGGACCATGGGGCACGCTTTCGGCCTTCTTGGGCCGAAATTCAAGATTGGGTCCAAGATCGGTTACACACTGGTATGCTGCGCAAGTTTAGCGAATGACGAAGAATGGGTGGCAGCTGCCACAGTTTGAGATAAGCAGCCGCATTTGTTTATTGTCTCTGGCACGACGGTCGACGGCGCTCTCCCGTTCTCGGACTGATTGGCAACTATGGAGCTCGGTGCGCCCGTGCCAGCGAGTGCAAGCAAAGATGAGCATTTTTTTTACTTTTTTTGTTCAAATAAACGCAGATCACAAAATATGCCTTTTAGGGGCGAAGCTCCTTATAGCGGCACCCGTTCCTCCCCCGTAGTATGTAACAAGTATAACATTTTGACCTCCAAGGTGGTGCCGGTGAGAGACTTCTTCTGCGCGTTGCTGAACAATAAAAAAAATAGTGCTCAATGTACATGTCAATGGCTGCTAATGGGGAATGAGAGACAGGAGCATTCGGCTTTTAGTTAACGCGCAGGCTGCGATCACCATTAGCAGCCATTGGCATGTACATTGAGCACTATCTGACAAGAAAGGGTTGCTACGTTATACTCGCTGGGTGTAACCTCTATAGCTTTAGAAAGGTTTAGCGAGCGTTGAGCCGCAGTGCCATGAATACAATGAACTTGTATATACCATGAATGAACTCGAGGTGGTTAAAAATGGGAAGTAGATACGAAGCGCAAGCCCTGAGAAAGTAAAAGCCGAATTCTCCGCGCCTCATTTCCCAGTAGCAGCCATTGGCATGTACATTGAGCACTATCTGACTGAAAAAGTTTGCTACGTCATACTCACTGGGCGTAACCTCCTTGGTTTTCGAAAGGTTTAGTGAGCATTGGGCTGCAGTGGCATGAATACAGTGAACTAGTATATACCATGAACCCGAGGTGGTTAAAGGTGGGAAGTGGACCCGAAGCGCAAGCCGTAAGAAAGTTTGCTTGTGCCACCTCTCGTTTAGTCCTTGGAATGTCTGCTGGATGGCGGTGCTTCTATATGGGGAATATATGATGAAAAGATGCGAGATGGTGGTACTTGGAGTGTTGAATAGATGGACGAACGGACACATAGACAGATGCATGGATGGATGCATGAACGAACGCAGGGGCGGCTGCATGGACGAACGCAGGGACGGACGCACGAACAGACTCACGCACGGACGGGCTGATGGACGCATGGACGGTCACACTGACGGACGCATGGACGGGCGGAAGCAAGAACGAATGGACGGACGAATTCTTCGCCCCACTCTCCATCATTCACTACGTGGATATGCTGCCGTTTTTTTAATTGTTCCGGTTTCCATAAAGCAGAATCGCTAGATCATCATCTAATGGGCTACATTTGCAGCCGTGTTCCGTTTAATAAGGCGAGAGTATGATACGTGTTGCGTCGTGTATGAAGGTCCGCGCTCTTCTCTTCACTTCGTTTTTGCGGCGTATACCTTACAAAAAAAGTTGAAATTCGAAGTGGGCTTGGCGTGATGTAATGTTCATGGTAATATAGTTACTCCGCGTGGCTTTCGCATTCGAGTTGCCTCCCTTGAATTCATGAAGGATCCTGTGACGTGTTTAGCGCGAAAGCGTTCAACAGCTTGTTTTTTGGAATTTCCAGTGTCTGTGATGACGTCGTCTGTTGTGAGCGAGAAGTCGTCATTGTCCGTGAGTACGAATTGGAGATAGATACAAATAAATAAATAAATAAAATATTGCTAAGTACGAATGAGAATCAAAGCCAGACCTTGTGCGCTCCTGGCAGACGTTCTAACATGGAGCCACACCAATGCCGAAAGATTCTTCGTAAAAAAAAGGTCACCTTTGCTGCAAAGGCTAAGCAATGAACGCGATAGCAACAACTTGGAAAATCATGCGCAGAATGACACTGCTGATCGAAACGTGCCCCGCGTTTCTCACACACAAGCGACGCACGAAACGTATTCAAAGGTACAGATGAGTGCGAATAAGCGTATCAGTTGTTACTTCGCTGTGTCTAAAAAGCATGGCCTTTTCGAAAACGGAGACTGTGCAACGATTGCAGTGACTTTTCCGTGCCCGGTAGCTACATCAGAATCTTTCCGGTGAAAGCCCAAGGCCAGTCAAGACGTACGATTGTACTCACCGCGAGATAAGCGCGTGCGTTAGCGTCCACCCTGCTCCGTCTACGCGGGGCAAAGTACGCGCGGGAGATGAGAGCGCGCGCCGCCGCGTCGTGACGATGTGGGGACGCGCGCTCATTGCATCATCTTGCTAGTAATGCTGAAAACATAATACTTCCCCCCGATATGCCCGTCACCAGCAGTAAGTGGTAGATATAAATAGCTTGCCGTCTAACCTCGAATGAGGTGGCCCTTCTTGGCTGAGTAATTAACGACTCGCATTAACACTTCAGAGGCCCCACGTTCGACTCCGCGCGCCGGAGTCTTTTTCTGAGTTATGTTTCTTTCTTGCCTTTTCACATATACAGATACGTATGCAGATGCGGTGATTGACGGCGACGCTGAGGCCTACGCCGACGCCGGCGGCAAAATCCAGCTGAGAGATGTCCATATAATTGCTATCGCAATAAAATAAAAAGGAAAATGAAAGGGAAAACACGGCATATTCATGAGGTGAATGATGATGAGGGGCCGAAGCAGTGAGATCGTTCGGTGTTGCCGCAAATCACCCATTGACATCGACGTAGCGGTGTGCATTTATGTACAAGGTTTATGGGTCACTAAACTTACGCTGTGTTTAGTTATGAATTTTGTTTTCTTTCGTCATTTTGCTTTGTGGTATCTGATCTAGTCTGAAGTTGGCAAAGACAAGCTCGGTGCACGTTCTTTTGGTGGTTAGTTGTTTCCAGTCATTGCATCGTAGACATCGTATGTATACTGCCAAAGCCGGTCGTTGTCTGTGATCATTATTGTCATCATCCTCTTCGTCTCACCATCGCGGCTATGGCTCACGTCAACGCCGCTAACGGACAAGCATCTACATCATAGATTTTCATCCCTAAAAATGAAATAAGTCAATCATGGCTGGCGGTGCCCGTCGGCCGGAATCTCTTGAGACAGGGCATGCAGCAAGGGCTTGATTGTTGATGTCTCGCTGAATGTTGGAGCCGGGGCTGCGACGCAGGGCCTCCAATGATTCTAGTGTCCATGAACCATTGTTATAAGACATGTTTACACCATTTACACCGAATTTGCTGCCTATATTGTTTCTGGCTCCTGTCGGTCTGCTCTCATGGCGTTTGTGACTGCTTGCACCATCAATGCTTTTCCTTGCCTCAAGGGGACATGTTCTCCTACCGAAGCTCTCATACCATGTCCAAAATGCGTTATCGATGCAAAGTTGTATCATTGTCTGACAATATTGTTACTTGAATATGACACGAGGCGTGTTGTCACAAAAAGGGCGCGCCGCCAAATTCTCGCGACAAGGCGCCGGAAGGTTGCCTCGAGGTCAACGATAAAAAAAAGAAAACAAGCATCCAAAGACTCCCCGGGCGCGCGTCCCTGTCCCCTCTGAAGCGTGGGTTCGCAGACGAACTTCCTCTCATTGGCGACCGAGCAAGTCCTGGAACGTTCTCGATGGAAAGGGTTGTGGTGATGCAGGGTTGCGTCATCCGTCGCGGACGGCCCTCGTACTGTCTCGCCCTTTCCCAAGACTTCGCTGCGTATCGCGCCGACAAAATGATGAGAACTTTCTGGAATCTCGCGCGGAAGATATTTAATCGAGCAGCCGAGATGGGTGATCAGGAGAAGAAGGAAGTTAGCGCCAGTGTGCGTAGGGTTATTCCGCCGCGTCTGTCGGTGAAGGTTTTGTCCTTAGTGACAAAGCAGGAGAAGAAGAAAGTATGCGCCGGAGTGCGTAGGGTGTTCCGCCGTGTCTTCGGCGAAGGTTTTGTCCTCAGTGACAAAACAAGAGAAAAACGTTATTCGCGCCAGAGTGCGTAGGGTGTTCCGCCTTGTGGGCGAAGCCTTTTGTCTTCCGTGACAAAGGAGCTGACGAAGAGGATTTCCACCTGAGGGGTGAAGACTCGAGCTACAGGCAAGAGTGTGTGTCTACCGCTATCGAGCGAAGACGCGTGGCAACAGCTGCGTGTGTGAAGCCGACGTGTTTCCGGTGAAGAAGTTTGGAGCCTGGAGAGCGGCCAATTGAAGACGCGAGGTTTCCTGGAAGAGAAACTTCGGGGGCAGCGGAACGACAACAACGCTGGACTTTGTGGGGTCTCGGCGAGGCGAACGAGCGCATCGCCACGCTCTTGGAGTGAACGAACACAGCAGACGCGGTCGGTACAAAGCACACAACATACATACATTTATTAACTAATTTAGACGACGATATCGTCCGCCGAATGTTACATCAATTTTAATGAACACGCTACCATACAAACAACATAACGCAGTGACACATTAAACACACAATAACATCATAAACACACACTAACACACCCAACACACTAACACATACCCAAGGCGGCGTCGCCAACGCCTGACTTTCCACGTGGGACCCCGGTGCGAAGCCCGCGGTGCCTAGCACCGGAAACCCACGCTACAGAAAACCGTTCGCGGCAGCCGCCACGCGCAGAAGAGGCTCGCTCAACTCTCGCCCACCACCAAGGCCCGCCTTCCGCCAGGGGCCACCGGCGGCGCTACCACTCTACCAACAGTGGTACTCAAAGCGAACACAACGCCATCTATCGCCCGGCGGTGGTCATCACCGAAACAAAGCCTTGGGGCGAGACACGTGCGCCACGCGGCGCAGACAACTCTACAGAAGGGGGGGGGTGTCAGCACCCCCACATTCCCCCAACCTTAAATCAAACCATAGCCCGAAATCAAAAATTAGCCACACAAGCTTTAACAAAAAATGATATCGCACGACCACAATGTCCTTGCACCACGACACCGCCGCTGGTCGACACTGCTGCACTGTCCGGCTAGACTTCACCTCAGTACCGGCCCCGCAACAGCAACGTTGCCGTCCGCGCGACGATCCGTCGCTAGCGCCGACACGTCTTCCAGTTGCGACCAGCACTCGCGAGGGCGCCGGACAGCAGGCACTTGCGCAGGTTCCAGGCATCTACATCGCCCGACCTCACGACCGCATTCCTGGCCAGCGACGCTGACGATGCGCAGGACAGCCGGCCGTGGATGACATCCCTCCCGCTGAATACATCAATAACAACAAAAAAAAAACTTGAAAGAAAACAATCAAGCAGGTACTCGGGAAGGGAGCTTCGAGCTTTTCGTCCACGTGGTACGTTAATCAGTACTGCTAGCTAATATATCGGTGGCGGCTGAGACGCCCATCAAAATAAAACAAAGATCACTTTTCCTAACTCGTGCTCACAAGAAAAAAAAGTGAGAGAAGCAGAGCGCAACACCTCAACGCCACGATCCACCTAGTTGTGCCACGTGCGACAGGCGGCTGCGCAGAGCCTTAGGCCTAATGAGTCGCTTGGCAACAACCGGCATCCACCCAGCACCCAGCCTAGGCGCAAAAGAAGTAGCCGCGAGGAGACGTCCACTCTGTGAGGTGGCCCTATCGCTCGCCGCACACAGCAGCTTACCGAGCGATTGGCGTCCACCGCCCCGGGCGGTGTCACGACGCCCGGCTCCCTGAGCCCAAAGATATAGAAGAAGCTATTTACAGAAAATCATCCCAGGATGCGGACCGCATGGCTCTCGTCCTAATTCAACAACGTTTTTGAAAACTAACAACAACAAAAAATAACAACACTTGCGAGCAAAAAATAAATAAATAGAAAGTCAACCTGCCGACGAATTCAAACACGTTACAAAACCAATCTCCTCGCATCTCAACAAAGCACACCACCGACGCTAGCAAAGAAGTCCCCCCTAGGCCTACTCTACTCTGGCTCTAACAAAATCCCTGTATTGAACCGCAAAAACTGTCGTCCGATACTCCAAGAGCCCCACGTTGGGCGCCAGTGTGGGGTCTCGGCGAGCGAACGAGCGCATCGCCACGCCACGCTCTTGGAGTGAACGAACACAGCAGACGCGGTCGGTACAAAGCACACAACATACATTTATTAACTAATTTAGACGACGATATCGTCCCCCGAATGTTACATCAATTTTAATTAACACGCTACCATACAAACAACATAACGCAGTGAAACACTAAACACACAATAACATGATAAACACACACTAACACACCCAACACACTAATACATACCCAAGGCGGCGTCGCCAACGCCTGACTTTCCACGAGGGACCCCGGCGCGAAGCCCGTGGTGCCGAGCACCGGGGACCCACGCTACAGACAACCGTTCGCGGCAGCCGCCACGCGCAGAAGAGGCTCGCTCAACTCTCGCCCACCACCAAGGCCCGCCTTCCGCCAGGGGCCACCGCCGGCGCTACCACTCTACCAACAGTGGTACTCAAAGCGAACACAACGCCATCTATCGCCCGGTGGTGGTCACCACCGAAACAAAGCCTTGGGGCGAGACACGTGCGCCACGCGGCGCAGACAACTCTACAGGGGGGGGGGGGGACCCCACAACTTTGAGTGAGTGATTCTCGGAAGAGTATCATCCAGACTTTTGTTCCAAGAACTTTGGACTGAATAAGTTTTCTAACTCTTTAGTCTTTAAGTGTCTTGGTTGTTCGATGCATGCGACTGCATTGTAGTGCGTATTGTTGTCTGTATCCGTTGTTTCGAGTGTGGCTGATTATACTGTGTAGTACGTTGTTTGATTGGTGACATATTGTATTCAACTATTGTCGAGTGTGCATACTTGTGTATCGTTTTGATCTGCCATAATTGAGAAATTAATTTAGTTTTGTTTATCAACTCTCGGCTCTGACTTGTTCTTTGGGCCACAGCCGGCGTTCGCTGGCGCGCCAAATAGGACCACTTCTAAATTGTCCACGCTTTCGTGGTGCGGTTCGGGGGGCCTATACTTCGGCCCTTGGAATTAGCCCGGCGATCGCCTCCCAAATCAACGGGACTTGTGACATGTGTCTATTTAAAATCTATATTCAAACTGATGCGTATGGCGTCGACTAAGATGGAGGACAGCAGGCACAACCGACAGACCACTTCCTCGTTGTCGTCTTCTGACCCTTGATATGTCAGCTACGTAGCATTACCCCCCCCCCCCCCGGCGGTAAAAGCGCCGTCTCGGTGCACATTAATTACGGTCTTCAGTAGGCAGGTAGTAAGGTTTTAGCCTGCTGACGTGCACAACATCACTGGGTGTGGTTGCAGGCAGGCTTGTGGTCTCAGGTGCAGGAATGATCTCATAGGTGACGTCGGTTACCCGGCGGAGAATACGGTAAGGACCCATGTAGCGAGACAACTTCTCTGATAAGCCAACTCGACGAACTGGGCACCACAGGAGATCGAGAGAACCGGGTGAGAAGCGAACGTCAACATGTCGGCTGTCGTAGATGGCTTTCTGGGTTTCTTGAGAAGCCGAAAGTTAAGAGCGGGCGATCTGAAGTGTGTGGTCCGCACGAGCAATAGCGTCGCGTGCATATTCGGTTGACGGCGTTGTAGTGGTTGGAAGTAGGGTGTCGAGTGGTGACGTCGGATTACGGTCATAAAGCAAAGAAAAGGGTGAATAACCAGTGGTGTCGTGGCGCGAAGAATTGTACGCGAAGGTCACGTGAGGTAGCGCCAGGTCCCAGTCATGGTGGTCGGAGGACACATACATTGCGAGCATGTCCGTGAGGGTGCGATTTAGCCGTTCAGTAGGGCCATTTGTTTGGGGATGGTAGGAAGTGGTCAACTTGTGCTGCATCAAGGAAGAGCGCAGAAGATCGTCGATTACACGGGACAAAAATGCGCGGCCACGATCCGTGAGTAATTGGCGAGGACCGCCATGGTGTAGGATGACATCATGGAGCAAAAAGTCTGAAACCTCAGCAGCGGCGCTGGTGGGGAGGGCTCGATTGACGGTATACCTAGTCGCGTAGTCTATAGCAACGGTGACCCACTTGTTGCGCGATCTTGACTCGGGAAAAGGACCGAGAAGATCTATACCAACACAGAAGAAAGGTTCGGTTGGGATGAAGATCGGCTGAAGAAGTCCAGCCGGGGGCGCAGTAGGTCGCTTCCTACGTTGGCATTTATCGCAGGTGGACACGTAACGGCGAACGGACCGGGCGAGACCGCGCCAAAAGAAGCGGTGACGCACGCGGTCGTACGTCCGAGATACACCCAGATGACCAGCAGTTGGTTCATCGTGAAGCTCGTGCAGCACGGTTGAACGCAAATTTTTCGGCACGACAAGAAGGAACTCAGGGCCATCTGGCTGGAGGCTACGACGGTACAGCGTGCCATTCAAGAGGACGTACATGCGAAGTGACGTGTCATTCGGAGCAGATTCGAGACGGTCAATAAGTGTTCGCAGAGAAGCATCACGACGTTGTTCATCACCAATGTGAAGAAACTGGGACACTGACATGACGCTGAGGCTAGGCTCGATGTCTGGCTCGTCGGGATGATCAACAGGGTAGCGGGATACGCAATCGGCGTCCAGATGGAGACGTCCAGACTTATAAGCATCCGAGTAGGAATACTCCTGTAGGCGTAATGCCCAACGACCAAGTCGTCCAGTGGGGTCCTTCAGAGAAGAAAGCAAACACAGCGCGTGATGATCTGTGATGACACGGAAAGGGCGGCCATACGAGTAAGGACGGAATTTTGAAACCGCCCAAACACGGGTGAGACATTCCCGTTCTGTTATAGAATAATTGCGTTCAGACTTAGAAAGCAGACGGCTTGCGTACGCGATTACACGGTCGTTGCCCCGCTGAATTTTCGCCAAAACTGCGTCAATTCCGTGACCACTCGCGTCTGTTCGCACTTCTGTAGGAGCATCGGGGTCGAAATGTGCAAGAATAGGAGGTGTCGTTAGAGCGGTGATTAGCTGAGAGAAGGCGTCAGCTTGAGGAGGGCCCCAACAAAATGGGACGTCTTGTTTGAGAAGGTCGGTGAGTGGCTGTGCGAATGCCGCAAAGTTTTTCACGAACCGGCGAAAGTAGGAGCAGAGGCCCACAAAACTGCGAACATCATGGACAGAGCGTGGGACTGGGAAGTTTGTTACTGCGCGTACTTTCGCCGGGTCTGGCCGTACGCCGGCAGCGTCAACAAGGTGACCCAATACGGTAATCCGACGAAGACCGAAGTGGCACTTGGAGGAATTGAGCTGCAGGCCGGCCCGTCGAAATATGGATAGAATGGTCAAAAGGCGTTCAAGGTGGGTTGCAAAGGTAGGTGAGAAAATGATCACATCGTCCAGGTAACACAAACATGTCGACCATTTAAATCCTTGTAGGAGCGTGTCCATCATTCTCTCGAAGGGCGCTGGAGCGTTGCAGAGACCGAATGGCATGACCTTGAATTGGTAAAGACCGTCAGGGGTAACGAAGGTGGTCTTTTCTCGGTCCATGTCATCTACAGCAATTTGCTAGTAGCCAGATCGGAGGTCGAGAGATGAAAAGAAGGTGGTGCCATAGAGGCAATCAAGGGCATCGTCAATGCGTGGTAGAGGGTACACGTCCTTTTTGATAATTTTGTTGATGTGGCGATAAGCAACGCAGGAACGCCAAGAGCCGTCTTTCTGTTTTACTAATACCACGGGAGATGCCCAAGGGCTCGTTGATGGTTTGATTACGTTTTTCGTAAGCATTTTGGCCACTTCTTTCTGAATCACTTCTCGCTCGGACGCTGACACGTGGTACGGCCGACGGTGAATGGGCTCAGAGTCACCAGTGTTGATTCGGTGAGTGACAATTTCAGTCTGGCCCAAGGGACGATCGTCGGTGTCGAAAATGTCACTTTATGAGGCCAAAACTGGGGGCAGAGAGCGTCGGCCTGGTGAGGCGACAGCTCCGATCCAATCATGTTTCGAAAAATACCATCGTCTGAGCTGGGTGACCGTGAGACTGTGCTTCGATCAAGAGCAGATACAGCGACAACACTGACATCGTTTTCTGTTATGGCAGTTAGCTGGGCTAGAGACATCTGGCAGGGCAACACTTGAGGGGTGAAACCAAAGTTAAGGAGCGGAAGTAACACACAGTTATCCGCTATGGTCGCGATGGTATAGGGCACAGTAACACTGCGCGTCAGCCGAACGTCAGTAATTGGCGTAACGATATAATCACCGTCAGGAACGGGAGGGGTCGATGACAAAGACACGTACGTTACGGCTCGAGGTGGCAGGCGAACGAAAGTGGATGGGCTCAAGCGGCTGGTGGGCTTTGCAGAGTAGTCGGCAAAGATTGGAAGATCAAGGCTGAGGGTACCAGATGAACAATCAATTAAGACCGAGTGTGCCGAAAGGAAATCAAGGCCAAGTAGGAGGTCATGAGGGCAGCAGGCTAGCACGGCAAACAGGACCACGGCATGACGACCGGCAATGCTGACAAGAGCAATGCACATTCCGATTACTGGTACAGTACCGCCATCGGCAACACGTATTGCCTGCGTCGTAGATGGCATCATAATCTTTTGTAAGCAGCAGCGTAGAGAAGCGCTCATAATAGACAGGTGCGCACCTGAGTCAATGAGAGCGGTCACAGGAACATGGTCAACTTGTACTTCAAGCAGGCTGTGGTGCGTGGGAAGCGTCAGTAGAGGATTTTCGGCCGTCATTGGTATTGCAGCTTCACCTCTATAAGCTGCAATATCTAGTTTTCCTGCTGCGGTCGTCCAGAGAAGCTCGGCGAGGAAAAGCGCCGAGGTGGCGGAGAGCGGGATTGGCGACGTAGCAGTGACGGGGAGCGAGAGCTGCGGCGACCGGACGAAGGGGCGTCATGGTAGCGGCGACCGGGCAAAGGGGCGTCAGTGGAAGGCTCGTAAGATGACGACGAATAGAAATTGAAGGATGCGGCGACTGAACGTCGAGAGGTCGTCGGATGCATGAGCGCTGAGGTAGAGAAAGTCTGACGAGGTTGGTTTGACCAACGGGGGCGGTAAGAGCAAGAAACGTGCCCAGGCTGGTGGCAGGAAAAACAAATAGGCCGGTCGTCGGGTGTTCGCCATTCCGAAGGGTTACGGAAGAGCATTGTTGGACGTGAACGGCGAGCGTGTCCTCGAGAGTAAGACGGGACTTCAGGGTGGGTCAAGGGACATGCTGATGGAAGGCAGAGGTTCGCAAACTCCTGCCTCACCACAGCTTGTATTAATGCCACTGACGGCTGTTGTTGGTCAGAGGCGAGCGTTGCGAAAACGGGTGGCTGAAGAGGAGCCGGACAGGCGGCTTCGATTGACTGGCGGGCGGCTTCACACGATGAGGTTGCGGCCGTGTTGGGCAGCCGGGTGAATCGCTGAGTAATTGTGACGGTGGCTCTTGGCTTCTTCGAACCGCCGGTACTCTTTAATGATGGCGTCGACGGTGGCAACGTTGTTGTAAACTAGCATATTAAATGCGTCGTCTGCTATGCTTTTCAGCACATGGGCCACTTTCTCAGACTCACTCATGTGCTCGTCAATCTGGCGGCATAGGGCGATGACGTCGTGAATGTACGCGACGTTCGACTCCGTCGACGTCTGTGCACGAGCCGCCAGTTGATTCCGCGCTGCGATCTGCCGCCCAACGGTGTCGCCAAAAAGGTCGCGGATCTTCTCTTTAAAGGAGCCCCAGTTTGTAATCTCCTCTTCGTGCGTCTCGAACCACACTCGCGGTGGGCCATCGAGGTAAAAAAGCACATTGGCAAGCATAAGAGTCGGGTCCCACCTATAGCTTGCGCTCACCCGTTCGTACCGGTTGATCCATTTGTCGACGTCAATGCCAACCTGACCGGAAAATACATCGGGATCATGAGCAAGAGGTCGAACGACGTATGTAGAAGTCACGGAAGGGGCAGGTGGTGAAGACGATGCTTGTTCAACCTGTGACATGGTTGGACCTATGATGATGCGGCCGTTGCGGAGCTTCGTGATGAAGACGGGAAAGTACCCAGCACGCCCACCACAAAGATGTTACGTAAAAATGACGCGAGGCGTGTCTATTGGAAATCTATATTCAAACTGATGCGTATGGCGTCGACTAAGATGGAGAACAGCACGCACAACCGACAGACCACTTCCTCGTTGTCGTCTTCTGACCCCTGATATGTCAGCTACGTAGCAATATTTACGGATATATCCCTGTCATTCATTTAAATAGGGACCGCTTTAGAGAGCTTGTATCGCAGAAATTGCGGTGTTGGCGTCTCTGTCGGCGTGGACGTTGTTGGTTGTGAACAAAAAAAATCATCTTGTCTGTGACCGAAAAATCGAGAAGGATGAGAATAAACTCAATAAAAACAATCGTTCGTTTCCTTACGGCATGAGAGAGGCGTGCTCTGAGGACATAATCAGGCCATCAGTTTTGAAGACGATGGGCTCGAATCAGATTACGCTGTCGCGATCTATTCTTGAAGGCGAAGCTTGCGCGTCCTTCAATTTTTTTCCCCCGAAAATTGTCACCACCGCCACTGTCATCATCGCCGTCGCATGCGCTGCCCGGGCTATCCAGGCGCGAACTGCGCGTTCCACGCGCCGCACTCGTTCCACGTCTGCCGTCAGCACCAGTCTGCCAGAACGAACGCTCTCCGGATCTTCGCCCATTTCATCAGAAGCTGGGGCTCTGCAGCATCTGCGAGAAATGCCAGCAAAGCTCTATGCTCCGAAGCGCTGTAGACCGAGCTGTAAGTGTGAGTCGTCGCCGGTGTTGGATCCTCCGAACAGCGGTGGCAGCGGCTTGCCTTCCAACATGCTCCAGCGAACCTTCCAGAACTCTTCGTCTTCCTCGACATGCCGCGAAAAGAAGGTGATCGTTGCAACTGTACCGCCCACGGAAATTCGACATCCGTTCTCGGACATTTGTGCTCGCAAGGTGAGATCCCGACATTCGACATCCGTTCTCGAACCTTTGTGCTCGCAAGGTGAGATCCCGAAGAATCTAAGGACCACTCCAAGAGACGTGCCTGGGAACGTTGGGGTCATCATCGGACAGCAGCGTGCGACCACTCGCTCGAGAAGGATTGCGAAAGGAGCACTTTCGAAAGGTGTTTCCCGTGGTATTCACTGCCTCGAGCACGCCCGAATTCTTCGAAGGGGCCACCATCTTCATGCTCAGTTGGTCTGGTCGGGCATCGAAGAAAAGTCTCAAGTCTAGTCTGAGACGGGTCGTGTGAGACCATGGGGTACGCTTTCTGCCTTCTTGGGCCAACGCCGATTCCAAGATCGGTTACACACTCGTATGCTGCTCAAGTGTAGCGGTGACGAAACATGGGCGGCTGCGGGGAGTTCATGAAATATTGAGCCCAACATCCGCATTTTTTACGGTCTCTGGCATGATGGTTGGCAGTGCTGTCCCGTTCTCGGACTGATTGCCAGATGTCCACCTGTGTGCCCGTGCCACCAAGTGCCTTCTAGAACGAGCAATAGTTTTGAAGCGATTTTCGTTCAAATAAACGTAGATAGCGAAATATGGCTTTATCTTTGTTCTGGTTTGCTGGGCAGGTTAAGAAGAATCGTTGCATAGAGGTCTAAATGGGGTACGTTTGCGACCACGTCCAGTTTGATATAAAAGGCGAGAGCGCTATACATGTCACTGCGCTGATGGACGATGATGCTGATGATGATGATGACGATGATTTCCGGAGGGATGGCACAACCCACTATTGTAGATCGGTTACAAAACGTGTGGCAGTAAATGCTTGTGAAAAAATAAATATAATATATATAGAGAGAACAAAAAGATGGGGGAAGGAAGGATATGCGAAACAGATAATCTTTTGGGAAGCAAGAAACATTTTGCTAATTTAGGTGCCTTCTATTGCAATGCTACTTATGCAATGCGAGAAAAATGAATTAGAAGATATAAATTAGATGAGTAAATGACTGAATGATATTAAGCGCGCGATTTTCCCGTTCATTTCGTTGCCACGGCGTTCGCGTCACTAAAAAAATAAACACGCCAGGGCTGCGCGGAACGCGCAACGCAGTCAAAGCAACAGCTAGAAGAGCGACCTTTCAGATCCTTTTCTAATCACTCTTTGGGTAACTGCTACAGGTACACATGCTGGATTAGAATTACGCTGCGAAGCAGGGCCTCCAATAAATCTAGAGTCTATGAACCATTGTTTTAACTAAGACATGTTTACACCATTTACATCGAGTTGGCTGCCTATAATGTTTCTGGCTCCTCTCGGTATCTGTAGGGCTATACTATCATGGCGTTTGTGGCTGCTTGCGCCAGCAATGGTTTTCCTTGTCTCAAGAGGACATGTTCTTAACAGAATGGGCTCCTACCGAAGCTCTCATACGATGTGAAAAAAAAAGCGTTACCTATGCAATATTGTATCATTGTCTGACAATATCCACGGATATATCGCTGTCATTCAATTCAGCGGGGACCGCTCTAGAGAGCTTGTTTTGCTGAAATTCTGGTGTTGGCGTCTCTGTCGGCGTTGGCGTTGTTGGTTGTGAACAGAAAATCATCTTGTCTGTGACCGAGATGATCAAAATGAACCTAATAGAAACAGTCGTTCGTTTTCTTACGGCACGGCAGAGGCGTGCTGCGAGGACCCAATCAGGCCATCAGTTCAGAAGGTGATGGGCTCGAATCAGATTACGCTATCGCGATCTATTCTTGAAGGCGAAGCTTACGCGTCCATCAATTTTTTTTCGAAAATCGTCATCACCGCCACTATCATCATCCGCTCGCATGCGCTGCCCAGGCTGACCAGGCGCGAGCTGCGCGTTCCCACGCGCCGCACTCGTTCCACGTCTGCCGTCAACACCAGGCTGCCAGAATGAACGCTCTCCGGATCTTCGCTTCCGTTTCATCAAAGGCCGGGGCTCTGCAGCAACTGCGAGAAATGCCAGCAAAGCTCTATGCTCCGAAGCGCTGTGGACCGAGCTGCAATAGCGAGTCGTCACTGGTGTTGAATTCTGCGAGCAGCAGTGGCAGCGGCCTGCCTTTCAACATGCTCCAGCGAACCTTCCAGAACTCTTCGTTCTCCTCGCCATGCAGCGGAAAGAAGGTGATCGTTGGAAGTGTACCACCCACTGAAATTCGACATCCGTTCTCGGACATTTGTGCTCGCAAGGTGAGATCCCCACAGTCGACGTCCGTTCTCGAACCTTTGTGCTCGAAAGGTGAGATCCCGAAGAATCTAAAGACCACTCCAAGAGACGTGCCTGGGAACGTCGGGGTCATCATCGGACAGCAGCGCGTGACCACTCGCTCGAGGAGGATTGCGAAAGGGGCACTTCCGAGAGGTGTTTCCCGTGGCGTTCACTGCCTCGAGCACGCCCGAATTCTTCGAGGAAGCCACCATCTTTATGGTCAGGTGGTCTGGTCGGCCATCAAAGGAGAATCCCAAGTCCGGTATGGGAAGGGTCGTGTAAGAGGACGCGACAGCCTCTCGGACAATGGGGCACGCTTTCGGCCTTCTTAAGGGAATGCCAATTATCAGATCGGTTACACACTCGTATGCTGCTCAAGTGTAGCGATTACTAAAAACGGGCGGCTACTGGGAGCTCATGAAAGATTGAGCCCAACATTCGCATTTGTTAACCGTGGTTGTTTGTTTATGGGCACGATGGTTGACGGCGCGTTCCCGTTCTCGGACTGATTGCCAGGTGTCCACTTCCGTGTGCCCGTGCCACCAAGTGCCGTCTAGAAGGAGCAATAGTCTTGAAGCGATTTTTGTTCAAGTAAATGTAGATAGCGAAATCTGGCTTTGTCTTTGTTCCGGTTTGCTTGGCACGTTAAGAAGAACCGTTGGATAGAGATCGAAGTGGGGTACGTTCGGGACCGCGTCCCGTTTGACATACAAGGCGAGAGCACAATACATGTCACCGTGCTGATGGATGATGATGTTGGTGATGATGATTATTTCCGGAGGAATTGCACGACATGAAACGTGTGGCAGTAAATACTTGTAAAAAATTAAATAAAATAAAATAGAGAGAAAGAACAAAAATATAGGGGAAGGAAGGATAGGCGAAAGAGATAATCAAGAAGGAAGCAAGAAACCATTTTCATAATTTGGGTGCCTTTTATTGCAATGCTACTTATGCAATGCGAGAAAACTGAATTAAACGATATGAATTAGTAGATGGATGAATGACTGAATGATATTAGACGCGCGATCTGGTGTTAGGCGCGGGGAACATTCTCCGAGACTTCGGAGAATGTTCCAAGTCTTTGAAATCTTCATTTCTTTTTCCATCAAATTACGCGCGGCTTCGCAATGTTGTTGGGTCAGGCAATTCTCATAGAGCTCTATCTCCATGTCTAATGCAGCTACTTACTTTCTTAAATTACGATTGCATTTTTGTTTTTTCCAGCGCTTTTGGATGCTAGTCCTTGCCTCCCACAGATGCCACAGTTTGCTGTCCATCTCCGCCATTCTCGCTTCTTCGGGAACCATTTTAGTGGCTTTCTCGACACTCTGTTGGAACTGTTCTACCCATTTTTCTATATATACTATGGTATCATCCCAATCCTGCTCTCGAATCTAGCGGAAATAGTCCCATTGTACAAGTGACAGTTTACTGCCTATCTTTTTTTGCGGGCACGCATGCACCGTTGTGACTACAATATAATGATGGCTGCCAAAATTCTGCTGCGTGTTTACCCATCGCAAGTATGCTACGTTCTTTCTGAAAGTTCGGTCCGGTGTTGTCATTACTAACGCTGTTGCCTATTCTTGAGGGCTGCTGAGGATTCGTTATCAGCGTAAGGCCCTCGTGTTGAGCGTCTGCCCATAAGTTGCGTCCGTTTATATTTCCGACAGTGTATCTCCAAGCCGCCTGCGGTGCGTTAATGTCGTCGACTAGGACGAGAGCCTGTCTCCCCGCTATGCTCAAGGCTTTGCGGGAAAGTGGACCAAACTTGTGCTTCTGTCGGGGTAGTCTATAAATGTTAAGCACGAAGAGGCTTCGCTCAATCTTACGGAAGGGTATTACATTACTTCTATAAGAGCGTGGTCTATGCTGTGCATTCCGGTATCATTCTCTACAGCCGTGAGGGTTCTATGTACACGAGTTGTGACAGTCGCCTTCTCACCCAGAAGTACTGTACGACTATAACTTTGCCTCCCCCCCCCCGGGTGTCCTGCAGGGCCATGACAAGTGGCGCCTTCCTGTTGGAGTGGTTCTTAAGAGAAAGGAAGAGAAAAGTGAGCCCCGTTATTGTCTGCTTCAGTGAGTGACACAGCCACAGAGCTCACAAGGGATGGGGGTGAGGAGGGATAAAAGAGTAGGAGTAAAGGTATAGAAAAGAGGAAGAAGAAGCAACCACAAACTGAGGGGATAGAAGAGACAGGAAAGATGGAAGAACGGTCACTGGAGTCCGAGGACAGGGTACACTTGCGAGAGATGTTGTCGGCGTCTGTAGATGGCGTAGAGCAGGACCAGTAAATCAGAGCTGCGCTGTGGTCGAAGGTCGTCGGCGACAGGAGATGACGTAGGGCGAGCCCAGTCGGCCAGAGCTACGATGACGCCGAAGGTCGCGAGCGCGCGGAGCGCGCGGGCGCACAACCGGTCAGCACGAAATCCAGGGAGCGTCCCGCGCCTCCCTGTTTATCACGAATTGCTGCAGGTTCCTTCGTTTCCTACGGTACCAGAGGCAGTATCACTGCAAAATAACGCGCCGGTTACGTGGCGCCATGTTTATTTATGGGATCCTCCCCGGCGACCTCGCTGGTTTATACCGTGGCTGTTCTTCTATATGGTTTTGATTTAACCGGCCCCGCACCAGACGACCGAACGTCTTTCGGCGTGCTTTCTATCGCTAATGCCCTGTGCTCGTGTCCATCAAATTGTTGCTTTATTTCGACGTACATGCATGTAATTTGGTTTTGTAGTTCATCAAAAATTTCTTTAAGCAATTTGTTGACCTCGGTAATCGAAAAGTTACCGGCTTTTTCTGCTTCTTCGGGCACCCTCCTTTTGAGTGGCGGTGACTCCCCGCTCATTTGCGAGGGAACAGATGTTGGGGATCGATTAAGCGTTGGTATTTTACTAACAGAGGGGGTGTTAGTCGTTGTACACGCGTTCTTCACCTCCTGAAGTTTCGTATTTCTTCTTTCAGTTGCTTTATCTCTTCTTCAAGCGTTAGGTTCTGTCTAGTAATCATTTCTAACATTTTTAACCTGCATCATTACCTTTTCCAAGGCGGACCCTATAACATTACTTGGAGAGGCAGTGCCGGAGACCCCACTTGCAAAGTTCACCTGTGTGCTGCCGCTTCCTCGAGTGACTCTTGAGTGGGACCTTGATCTTGATCTCGTTTTGGAGCGAGACCTGCACTGTCTTCGACTCTTTCCCCCAGTAAGCTTTGGGAAGAATGCGGAGTGCGCTCGTGTGAGGCCGTTGAAATTGCTTTGCCTGTTAGTGTCCTTGTCTTACTGCTGGCTGGTTGTTGTGCTGTGATCGTTGTCATGGCTTACGCCGGTTTCCTTGCACTGGTAGCAGGCCTAAGCGCACGCTGCCCGTGCTTCCTCCTCGTCTCGTCTCGTCCGTTTCCAGTGACGTCTCCTAACCAGGTACGGTATCTTGTATCTTGCCTTACGTCTCTTGTCTCGAGTGTGTTGATCTTTGCCACATAATTTGCATTGCACTTCACAACTGTGATCTTGCGCTGGATTCTCGCTTCCACATCCCCTGCACACCTCTTCGTTGGGATAGGAACACACGTCCGCTCTATGTCCAAGTCTCCCACAACCGCAGCAGACATCGAAGTGTTTCCTGTAGAGCGTACACTTAACGAGCATAGCTCATACCTCACATATCTCGGAACGCCAACTCCCTCAAACAGCACAATAATATTGTCAGCGTTTCCCATTCTTTTCGCATGAAGGACTTCTGGGTTACGTGGAGTGATCAAGTTGCTAAGGATGTCTTCTGGGCTCTCTTCATTAGACACCCCTCGTATCAGTCCCTTTGATGTGTTCTCCGGGGCTGCCATGTGCCCACAGGTCTCAAATGCCTGCTGACCTATTCGTAGTTTGGTAATGCCTCCGTACTGTCGGTCTTGATCCTCGCCCCGCCGCAGTGGTTTAGTGGCTAAGGTACTCGGCTGCTGACCCGCACGTCGCGGGTTCAAATCCCGGCTGCGGCGGCTGCATTTCCGATGGAGGCGGAAATGTCGTAGGCCCGCGTGCTCAGACTTGGGTGCACGTTAAAGAACCCCAGGTGGTCAAAATTTCCGGAGTCCTCCACTACGGCGTCTTTCATAATCATATGGTGGTTTTGGGACAATAAACCCGACACATCAATCAATCAAAAATCGATCTTGAACCTCAGATGGTGTACAGATGACGAGTATGTTCTGCGTATTGTTAATGCACATACTGTCTTCCACAGCTGCCTCCCGGCTGATCCCCGCAGCGTTGCGCAGGCAGCAATATATGTGATCCATCCTGTATATTGAGACGTCAAGTCCACCCCGCGGACGCACAATGGCCTTATAATCTTCCATCGGCAGATTGGGCAGTCTACTCGCCTTGATGATTTCTCGAGCGTTCCGCTCATTCTTCCATTTGTTTCCTGGCGCCTATTCTACAAAGGGCGTCTTTTGCTGCGTTTTCCCGCCGAGCCGGGCTCCGGATCGACCTGCGTCTTGGCGCCTTTTCGCACTTCGCACCAGCCTGACCTTTTTTCAAACTCTTCCGGTGATATGTCTTCTCCATCCACAGTTACGACCTCCATTTTGGCATCAATCGGGCCTTCGAAGAGGAACTGGGGGTCCCGAACAGCTCCGATGGCGCGTTCGGCCGAGCTCTCCCCACCGCCATCGCGGTGGACACACTAGCGTTTAGTTCGTGTTCGCTGAGCTTAGAGCTGCCACGTTGACGTGGCAACCCAGAAACATGGTTGTTGCACCAAGAAGATGCAGACCACCTGTTAAAACGTGGTGTGCAGAAGATCTCCAGAACTTCCGTCGTACACTGGCGTGAAAAATGCAGCTAGGAACTTCGATATCGTGTCGATAATCAGAGAAAAAACTGCGAAGCCGGTACGGCGTGCGTCCGCACTCCGTGGCCCCCAAGCGGCAATCCATGACGCTTAGGAATGAAATATTTTTTAGGTGTTTCTGAAATCTGCAATTGCTGATTTCGAATGAACACTATTTCCGGCATCTGTACGCCAACGTGAAGTAGTGCCATGAAGCGCCCGCAGGATACTGGTCTACTGCTTCTGAATTCTATTTTTGCGACGACGTCGCAAAAGTGACGATTTCGTGTGATGACGACATCGTGTGACGTCACGAGATGTGACGTTGTATGACGTCACGATGATGGGAGAAGTATTCATAACTAACGGATATAAATTCATGACTACGTCTTATGGGCACGTTGTCACATAATGATCATCTTATGCATCACTACAGCTCACGCCGCTGATCGTCTTTCAATTTCGAGCGTGGTGATCACTTCGTTAAATAATCGAGTTGCAGGAACGCTATTGTGGGTAAGCAAGAGCAGTCTCTTGTTCCATTCATAAGAAAGGTAAATAACTCAGAATGCTAAACGCTTGTCCAAGGGAATGAAATAATCGCGTGTTTCGAAAAAAAATTCAGCGATTTAGAACATAATGGGCTCTACTATGGGAGGGATTCGAGGTGTTTTTGTGGAATGGCAAAGCAATGCCGAAAGTAAGTCAATCCGTACAAGGATTTGCATGGTTAGTGGGTGTGTGTTTAGAAAAAGTGGTTAACGATTTAGAGTACTTAGTACTCTTCTATGGGAGAGCATAAAGCCGTCCTGTAGGCATATACTGGGTTATAGCACACCATGGCACACCGCCGTCCCAATGTACATATTTATATAAAACGTGGTGAACCATTTAGAGTACTTGGTACTCTGCAATGGGAGAGCGTGAAGCCGTCCCGTAACGGAAATCACCTGAAACCTTTAAGGAGTTTGGCCGAACGGCATTGCTGATAGGTTGACGAACGTTCACCTGTTTAGGAAAAGTTTATTCTATCATGGGACGCAACCAACTTGTGGTACGAGCGTCTGTACAACAAGCACAATAACAAACAAATGGCAAAGCACAACATACATTACACATTTAAACAAAAGTGTCCAAGTTCGTAGGGTATCCATAGTCCATGGTACTAATTACTATATACACAACATATAAACTCTAATCACAATATTGACAATATACATGATGATGTATGTACAGGATTTACAAGACTTGGTGAAGATGTTAGAAAATATGTACAACAGGTATCAAATTTCATAAAAATTACTTACAGCGTTAAATTGAAGTGCCTAAATACAAGAGCTAACACCCATATGGGACATACGGTAACACATAGAAATAGTAAACACATACTGATTACATGCACTAATCAGACATTGACAGATGAACTTGCTATAGGAACCAGGCCAGGTGGAAGACTAATCGAACGCGTCTGTCGACTACGGACAGAAAGCGGCACGACCATTGACGCAGAAATTCTTCCTCCCCAAGGAAGAAAAATTCCCCCGACAGAAAAGTTAAGAGTAGTAGAGGTGTTCCAGAATCTGACAGAGAGCATGACGACGGTGATCTTCCATCACAGCTTCGCACCTATTACGCCAGAAACAAAAAGCTCCCGCAGCTATTAGAAGGCGTGCAAAACGACTACGCGAGCAGTGACCAGATGTTACAAAGCGGTTAACACCTAGGCCACGAAAAGTAGTGTTAACGGACTTTCAGAAACACCTTTGCAATGACACATTGCTGCAGCATATGCTGGTTAGACTCCTGTATCGGGCAGTTAGGACAAGTGGGAGATGGGATGTTGCCCCACTTCTCCAATCTGTCCCGTGTTGGGAGTACTCTCCATCCAAGACGCCACATAAAGTCACGGAGGTTACCAGGAAAAAACGATGCCGTTATCGCGCTCCACGAGACATGTCTCGATCGGGCAAGGCGGGTTGGAGGAACCAGAGAAAGCAGAAGAGCCGCCGTTGTATCTACAATGCGGCTTTCGAAAATGTCCTCATTGGGATAAACCTGCGGCGCGTGTCGATAAAATGCTACTGCCGTTGAGTAAAATGCAGGCACGTAAAGTGTTCACGGCGCAGAATTAAGCCGTGCATCTGGTAGTAATTAGCGTATCTTGGTGCCTCAGAAATGTAATAATACACAGTACAAGGCTGGGGTGTCAGCCGTCTTCTTTATTTCTAACCTCTTCTTCCTCCTCGTCTCCCTCCAACCATGCCTCACGTCCACGTACACTCCCCCTCTTTGAAGACTCATCCCTCCTGGGGTGATACTTGAAAACCTTTCCAATGGTCGCAAACTCCAGCACACCATCATCGTTGGTGTAACCGACCCTTTTGAGAACGCCATGTTGGACTGCGATCTGCACCACGCGATAAGGTCCCATGTACACCTGCTTTGTGCCGGGAAGGCCTTTTCTGACAAGCACCAGATCGTTCAGTTGTATCTAGGTATCCGCGTGTTGTGGCGACGGTCAAAGTTCCTCTTCATACTTTCCCGGTATCGCTGGTAGGCTTCCGAAGGTTTTCGTTTTTTACACAATTGCAGGCGGTCTGCAATGCAAAGTTCTTGATCTACAGGAAGCACTGGTACCTTTCCGAAAGCTGCAAAATATGGATTATAGCCGATGCTCGCAGTGTGCGACCGATTGTGATGAGCGACAGCTGCCTCCAAGCAGCACTTCCATCCACCCTGAAAACCTGGATACATTGAAATGAACTGCTTCAAATCCCGAATGATATTTTCAGCCATGTCATTTTCTGCAGGATGGTATGGAGCGCAGCGTCGCAATACAACTCCTCGTTCCTTCGCCCAATCTTGCAAACGCTAACTGAGAAATGCTGGCCCATTGTCTGATATTACTATTTTCGTATTCTTGAACATCTCCCGACTCAAAAGAGCGATCACACTGTTTGCGTCTTCCATTCCCGGCCGTGCAGCCACTATTCTTGTGCACTGGTCTATTGCCACAAGGAAAGACTGCGTTCTTCTTACTCCTGCAGCCTTCTTCTTGAGCTCTGCGAAATCCAGATGAATGACTTCGAATGGTACGTCGGAATGTTGAGGAGTCCTGTCGGCTGCGCCAATTTGTACTAATACACAGTACTAGGCTGGGGTGTCAGCCATCTTCTTTATTTCTAACCTCTTCTTCCTCTTCGTCTCCCTCCAACCCTGCCTCACGTCCAGGTACAAGAAATAGCAGGCAAGATCACGCGCGGGGCACCGATCACCATGCAACAACCGAAGTAAGAATCGTAGGACAAGCAGCCGGCAGTGAACAGAGACGGATGAGAATGCGAATCCACCGCAGTTTCTCTGTTGCCCATGAGCTGCTCGGCAAACCAGTTCTGTTCTACCCGACCAGAAAAATGATCCATTGAGGGATTGCGACCGAGTGATTCGTAATGGGGGCTGTAAGACATGAGATATGTACCATGCACGGCGGCAAAACACCGTTTGTGCTAAATAACTGCTTTCGAGCATCGGTAAATCATACTCTTGTGCTTCCCGGACGTGTCGTTTTACATCTTAGACTACTGAATTCCACAAGGAGGCTGATATGGCGTGGAAAGTATAATAACGCCCCAGAATGCGAATGGAGTCACTTTTTTGAAGACCAAAACAGAGACTTAGGTAGGCTTCTGGGGAACCAATGAATAAATATCGACATCTTGAACAATTTAAGGCAGCACCTGAAATTGTGCCATACGCAGCAAAAAGTCGTAGGCTACGAGATAAACTGTCTCCATTTTTCAAATACGACGTGATGTCATCAGCAAATACTGTCGCCGTCACGGTACCACTACCTCTCTAACGTAAGGATCAGTGATTAGCGACTGAAGGAATGGTTCGAGGCTGAGTACAAAAAGTGCAGGGAATAAAGGACACCCCTGGCGAACACCACGGGCAACAGAAAATGGCGCAAACACTAAACCATCAAGAAACAACGTGCTGCATATATTTCGGTATGCGTTTCTGAGAAGCTCAACGAAGTGTTGCGAGAAGCCAAATGCTGCCATTACGTTAGATATAAAGCTATGTTGGAGGCGATCGAATGCCTTTTCCTGGTCAAGTGAAACCAAGAGTACCCGAGCTGATCTTATTAACGTGTACGCAACTATGTCACGTGTAACAAAGAAGAGACTGTGGATTTCTCTTCCAGGAATAGAGCACGCCTGATGATGGCCTATTAAGAAGGACAGCAGGCTCCTCAAACGCCGAGGGATAACTGCCGCGAAAGTTTTGTGATCAACGTTGAGGAACGTTATCATGGCGAAAGTTATCGGCGAAATGAAAGTTCTCAAACAGTGGCAAATAACAGGGGTGAAAAGAGCACCAATGTCGTCCCAAAAAGTTAAATAAAACTCAACAGGCAACCCGTCCGGCCCGGGGGCCGAGCCACGCTTCATAGAAGACAGTGCCTCTTTCACTTCATCAGCTGATGAACTTGTGCAAAGTTGTTCAGCTACTTCAGATGAAATTTGAGGGAGCCTACTTAACATTGTGGCTGTCTCGGTGGTACCGCGATGTGATGACATTGTCGTACGAGCCATGTTGGCGAATTGATCTAGGAAAACTGATTGATCACGTGTCGGCGGCAACGCAGTGTGTAATGATCTGGCAGCCGGAGTTCCTAGTCGACTCGATGGGTTGAGAAGCGAGCTTTTCGCAGAGCGTAGAACCTCAGGGTGAGCACATGGAATATTTCTGCAACGCCAAGCAGCCGCCGTCAACGACGAAGCTGCAATAAGGCGTTGAAAACGACCCCTTAACTCTCGCTGCCATGCGCGCATCAAGGGATTTAGCCGATCAACCCGAAGAGCAATACGCAGCTTTAGTGACAGTGTCCGCTAGTTCTTCGGACGTACGGCGTCTAAGGGCCCGCCTTGCTACTGAGCAGTGTAAGCGCCACTCTGTCTTGAGCGCGTTCCACACCTCCGGACCGCATCCCAAAAGAGAGGCGCGCAAGATTCTAGATAAACTGGGGCGTGAACGCGCGTCGTGCAGAATGCGGATGTCAAGACACCAAGGTCTTGACATCCGAATAAAAGAGAAATTAAGCCTCGAGCGTCACTGGTCGGTGGTCTGATATAAATATAAACAGGGGATGATTGTAATGTTACTACATCAGAGTGCGATACGTAAGAAGCTAGCGCGCTCGGCACATAGAAACGATCCAAACGACTAGACGACGTGCTACGCCGCCAAGTCCAGGCATACTGTGGTCCATGCACTAGTCTGTTGTTCTACACTCCCAGAGCATGTGTGCGATTGTCGCTGTGTGTCCACATGATAGGCATGTGTCGCAGGGTTATGCATGAGGATAATAAACGTGAAACGTGGCAAGGTTTGGGTACGTGTGTGTCTGTAATAGGCGTAGGGTTAATGCCTGCGGTCGGTTAAGTTTCGGATGTGGGGGTGGAAAAAATGCGGCGTTCTAGGTAAAAGTGCTTTGTTATTTCATTGTAAGTAATTGGTGCTTCCCGATTGGTATCTAACCCAGCAAGTTGAGGTTGCCCTGTGGCGGTACGGTCGGTAAGTGCGCGCGCGGCATCATGGGCGATCTCGTTGAGGTTGGATGGGGCACCCGGCACCTGGCCGAGATTGGCGGGGAACCAGATGACAGTATGGTGCTTCAGGGCACTCGTGTCTGCTTTGCGCAGGATACGTAGCGCTTGTCGGAGATGACTCCGCGTTCGAAGGCTTTAATGGCTGGCCTAGAGTCGCTGTAGATGAATTCCCGTTTCCTGTCGAGCATAGCTACAGATAGCTATAGCTATTTCTCCGCTACTTCAGAGTTTCGGGTGAGGATTGTGGCAGAGTTAAGAATCTGCTGCGCGGATGATACCGCTACCGCGGCGAAGGCTTGGTTGTTGTGATAGGCAGCGGCGTCCATGAACGAGACGTTGTCCGCTTCCATGTGTATGCGCATGAGAATGGCGGTCGCCCGCGCAAGGTGCCTGCCTCTGTTGTATTTGAGGTATATATTTCGTGGAATGGGAGCGATCGTGATAAGGTCGCGGATTTCACGGCGAATTAGGGTCAACTCTGGGGGGTCCTTGGCCCTCGAGAAGAAGAAGCCGAGTTCGCGCAGAATATGGCGGCCCGCCTTGGTGGTCGTGAGTCGGGTCAATTGCACGCGTTCCTGAGCTTCGGCGATCTCTTCTAGCGTGATATGTACGCCAAGCTCGAGGAGTTTGTACGTTCGAGTGGTGATAGGGAGGCCAAGGGCTCGTTTAACCACCTTGCAAATAAGCGCATTGAGTTGATCGTGCTCAGCACGTAGCCATTTGTGTATAGCTGCAACGTAGGTGCAATGGCACAAAACAAACGCGTGTACGAGAGGCAGCAGGTTGTCTTCTTTGAGGCCATGGTGCCTGTTGGCTACTCTACGTATTAGTCGTATGGCATTCTCAGTCTTAGTCCTGAACTTGTGTACTGTTTGGGTGTTGGTTCCACGGGACCTTGATGGTGTGTACTCTGGGTACAGTGCGACCGTCTCTGGTGTGGAGGGTATTATTGCGTTCCGCCGGAGGTTTCCACCCTTTGGGCTAGATACCCCGCAATTGGGCAAATATATCAACAGCTCCGACTTCGCGGGTGAGCATTTGAGACCGGTGTTGTCGAGGTAGGACTCGGTGGTGTCGATAGCCCCTTGCCGGGCGGACTCAATGAAGCCATCCGACCCTGTGGAGCACCATATGGTTACATCATCCGCATAGATAGTGTGATTTAGCCCGTCGATTTTCGAAAGTCGTTCGGAAAGCCCGATCATCACGAGGTTGAAGAGCGTGGACGAGAGGACGGATCCCTGAGGAGTGCCCAGCTGTCCGAGCTCCACTTCTTCCGACACTAGGTGTCCTACGCGGAGGACTGCTCTGCGTCGAGTGAGAAAAGAGCGGATAAAGTAGTAAAATCGATGACCTAGGCCGAGGGATGCGGTCGCTTTCAAGATTGACGAGTGCGTTAGTGTATGGGAGGCCTTTTCCAAATTGAGACCGAGTATTGCACGAGTATCGCGAGTGTTTAGGCAATCTAGAATTTGATGCTTTAGGAGTAACCTGGAGTCTTGAGTGGATAACCCTGGTCGGAAGCCAATCATGCGGTGCGGGATGCAGTCGTTATCTTCGAGGTATCAACCAACCCTGTTGAGGACGACGTGCTCAGCCACTTTGCTCACGCACGACGTGAGAGATATGGGGCGAAGGGTATCTAGGCCCGGTGCTTTTCCCGGTTTGGGTATGATGTGTTTAGTTTTGAATTTTGTTTTCCTTCATCATTCTGCTTTGTGGTAATGGGTCTAGGCTGAAGTTGGCAAAGGTCGGTGCATGTTTTCTTGGTGGTAGTTTGCTTCCAGTCATGGCATCGTAGACGTCATATGTATGTTGCCAAAGCCAGTCGTTGTCCGTGATCATTATTGTCTTCATTATCTTCGTCTTGCCATCGCGGGCGCCGCTAACGGACAAGCATCTGCCACAGAGTTTCACCCCTAAAAACTAAATTAGTTAACATGGCAGGCGCTGCCTGTCGGCCGGAATCTCTTGAGACGTGGCCGCAGCAAGGGCTTGATTGTTTATGTCTCGCTGAACGTTGAATCCTGGGCTGTGAAGCAGGGCCTCCAATAATTCTAGAGTCCATGAGCCATTGTTCTAACTAAGACATGTTGACACCATTTACACCGTTTTTTCTGCTTATATTGTTTCTGGCTCCTGTCGGTCTCTTGTCGGGCTGCTCTGATGGCGTTTGTGGCTGCTTGCACCAGCGATGCTTTTCCTTGCCCCAAGGGGACATGTTTTCAACAGAATGGGCTCCTACCGAAGCTTTGATACCACGTCAGAATTGCGTTATTGATGCAAAATTGTATCATTGTCTGACAATATCCACGGATATATCCCTGTCATTCATATCAGCGGGGACCGCTCTAGAGAGCTTGTTTCGCAAAAATTCCGGTGTTGGCGTCTCTGTCGGCGTTGGCGCTGTGGGTTGTGAACAAAAAAAACTTGTCTGGGACCGAGAAATCGAGAAGGATGAAAATAAACTCAATAAAAACAGTCGTTCGTTTCCTTACGGCATGACAGAGGTGTGCTGCGAGGACCTAATCAGGCCATCAGTTTAGAAGGCGATGGGCTCGGATCATATCACGCTGTCGCGATCTATTCTTGAAGGCGAAGCTTGTGCGTCCTTCAGTTTTTTTCCCCGAAAATTGTCACCACCGCCACTATCATCATCACCCTCGCATGCGCTGCCCGGGCTATCCAGGCGCGAGCTGCTCGTTCCCACGCGCCGCACTCGTTCCACGTCTGCCGTCAGCACCAGGCTGCCATAACAAACGCTCTCCGGATCTTCGCCCATTTCATCAAAGGCCGGGGCTCTGCAGCAGCTGCGAGAAATGCCAGCAAAGCTCTATGCTCCGAAGCGCTGCGGACCGAGCTGCAAGTGCGAGTCGTCGCCGGTGTTGGACCCTGCAAACAGTGGTGGCAGCGGCTTGCCTTCCGACATGCTCCAGCGAACCTTCCAGAACTCTTCGTTCTCCTCGCCATGCAGTGGAAAGAAGGTGATCGTTGGAAGTGTAGCGCCCACGGAAATTCGACATCCGTTCTCGGACATTTGTGCTCGCAAGGTGAGATCCCGACATTCGACATCCGTTCTCGAACCTTTGTGCTCACAAGGTGAGATCCCGAAGAATCTAAAGACCACTCCGAGAGACGTGCCTGGGAACGTCGGGGTCATCATCGGACAGCAGCGTGCGACCACTCGCTCGAGGAGGATTGCGAATGGAGCACTCCCGAAAGGTGTCTCCCGTGGTATTCACTGCCTCGAGCACGCCCGAATTCTTCGAAGGGGCCACCATCTTTATGGTCAGGTGGTCTGGTCGGCCATCAAAGGAGAATCCCAAGTCCGGTATGGGAAGGGTCGTTTAAGAGGACGTGACAGCCTCTCGGACAATGGGGCACGCTTTCGGCCTTCTTGGGGGAATGCCAACTATCAGATCGGTTACACACTCGTATGCTGCTCAAGTGTAGTGATTTCTAAAAACGGGCGGCTACTGGGATCTCATGAAAGATTGAGCCCAACATTCGCATTTGTTAACCGTGGTTGTTTGTTTATGGGCACGATGGTTGACGGCGCGTTCCCGTTCTCGGAATGATTGCCAGGTGTCCACTTCCGTGTGCCCGTGCCACCAAGTGCCGTCTAGGACGAGCAATAGTTTTGAAGTGATTTTTGTTCAAATAAATGTAACTAGCGAAATCTGGCTTTGTCTTTGTTCTGGTTTGCTTGGCACGTTAAGAAGAATCGTTGGATAGAGATCAAAATGGGGTACGTTCGCGACCGCGTCCCGTTTGATATACAAGGCGAGAGCACAATACATGTCACCGTGCTGATGGATGATGATGTTGTTGATGATGATGATTTTCCGGAGGAATGGCACGACATGAAACGTGCCGCAGTAAATAATTGTGAAAAATAAATAAAATAAGATAGAGAGAAAGAACAAAAAGATAGGGGAAGGAAGGGTAGGCGCAAGAGATAATCAACAAGGAAGCAAGAAACCATTTTCATAATTTGGGTGCCTTTTATTGCAAGCTACTTATGCATTACGAGAAAACTGAATTACACGATATAAATTAGTAGATGGATGAATGACTGAATGATATTAGACGCGCGATCTTGTGTTAGGCGCGGGAAACATTCTCCGAGACTTCGGACAATGTTCCAAGTCTTTGACATCTTCATTTCTCTATTCATCAAATTACGCGCGGCTTCCCACTGTTGTTGGGTCAGGCGATTCGCATAGAGCTCTATATCCATGTCTAATGCAGCTACTTACTTTCTTAAAGTACGATTGCATTTTTGTCTTTTCCAGCGCTTTTGGATGCTAGTCCTTGGCTCCCACAGATGCCACAGATTGCTCTCCATCTCCGCCATTCTCGTTTTTTCGGGAACAATTTTAGTGGCTTTCTCGACACTCTATTGGAACTGTTCTACCCATTTTTCTATATCTGCTATGGTATCACCTGAATCCTGCTCTCGAATCTAGCGGAAATAGTCCCATTGTACAAGTGACAGTTTACTGCCTATCTTTTTTTGCGGGCATGCATGCACCGTTGTAACTACAATATAATGATGGCTGCCAAAATTCTGCTGCATGTTTACCCATCGCGAGTATGCTACGTTCTTCGTAAAAGTTCGGTCCGTTGTTGTCATTACTAACGCTGTTGCCTATTCTTGAGGGCTCCTCAGGATTCGTTATCAGCGTAAGGCCCTCATGTTGAGCGTCTGCCCATAAGTTGCGTCCGTTTATATTTCCGACAGTGTATCTCCAAGCCGCCTGCGGTGCGTTAATGTCGCCGACTATGACGAGAGCCTGTCTCCCTGCTATGCTCAAGGCTTTGCGGAAAAGTGGACCAACCTTGTGCTTCTGTCGGGGTAGTCTATAAATGTTAAGCACGAAGAGGCTTAAGTTCCCTCTCTCTTACGGAAGGGTATTATTTCTATAAGAACGTGGTCTATACTGTGCATTCCGGTATCATTCTCTACAGCCGTGAGGGTTTATGTACACGACGAGTTGTGACAGTCGCCTTCTCGCCAGAAGTACTATACGACTATAACTTTGCCGTCCCCTCCCCCCCCCCCCCCGGTGTCCTGCAGGGCGATGACATGTGGCGCCTCCTTGTTTATCACGAATTGCTGCAGGTTCCTTCGTTTCCTACGGTACCAGAGGCAGTATCACTGCGAAATAACGCGCTGGTTACGTGGCGCCATGTTTATTTATGGGATCCTCCCCGGCGACCTTGCTGCTTTATACCGTGGCTGTTCTTCTATACAGTTTTGATTTAACCGGCCCCGCACCAGACGACCGAACGTCCTTCGACGTGCTCTCTATCGCTAATGCCCTGTGCTCGAGTCCATCAAATTGTTGCTTTATTTGGACGTACATGCATGTCATTTGGTTTTGTAGTTCATCAAACATTTCTTTAAGCAATTTGTTAACCTCGCTAATCGAAAAGTTACCGGCTTTTTCTGCTTCTTCCGGCACCCTCCTTTTGAGAGGCGCTGACTCCCCGCTCATTTGCGAGGAAACAGATGTTGGGGATCAATTAAGCGTTGGTATTTTACTAACAGAGGGGGTGTTAGTCGTTGTAAACGCGTTCTTCACCTCCTGAAGCTTAGGATTTTCTTCTTTCAGTTGCTTTATCTCTTCTTCAAGCGTTAGGTTCTGTCTAGTAATCGGTTCTAACATTTTTAACCTGCATCATTCCTTTTCCCAAGGTGGACCCTATAACATTACTTGGAGAGGCAGTGCCGGAGACCCCACTTGCAAAGTTCACCTGTGTGCTGCCGCTTCCTCGAGTGGCTCTTGAGTGGGACCTTGATCTTGATCTAGTTTTGGAGCGATACCTGGACTGTCTTCGACTCTTTCCCCCAGTAAGCTTTGGGAAGAATGCGGAGTGGGCTCGTGTGAGGCCATTCCCATTGCTTTGCCTGTTAGTGTCCTTGTCTTACTGCTGGCTGGTTGTTGTGCTGTGGTCGTTGTCATGGCTTACGCCGATTTCCTTGCACTGGTAGCAGGCCTAAGCGCACGCTGCCCGTGCTTCCTCCTCGTCTCGTCTCGTCCGTTTCCAGTGACGTCTCCTAACCAGGTATGGTATCTTCTATCTTTCCTTACATCTCTTGTCTCCAGTGTGTTGATCTTTGCCACATAACTTGCATTACACTTCACAACTGTGATCTTGCGCTGGATTCTCGCTTCCACATCCCCTGCACACCTCTTCGTTGGGATAGGAACACACGTCCGCTCTATGTCCAAGTCTCCCACAACCGCAGCAGACATCGAAGTGTTTCCTGTAGAGCGTACACTTAACGAGCATTGCTCATACCTCACATATCTCGGAACGCCAACTCCCTCAAACAGCACAATAATATTGTCAGCGTTTCCCATTCTTTTCGCATCAAGGACTCCTGGGTTACGTGGAGTGTTCAAGTTGCTAAGGATGTCTTCTGGGCTCTCTTCATTAGACACCCCTCGTATCAGTCCCTTTGACGTGTTCTCCAGGGCTGCCATATGCCCACAGGTCTCAAATGCCTGCTGACCTATTGGTAGTTTGGTAATGCCTCCATACTGTCGGGCTCGATCCTCAGATGGTGTACTGATGACGAGTATGTTCTGCGTATTGCTAATGCACATACTGTCTTCCGCAGCTGCCTCCCGGCCGACCCCCGCAGTGTTGCGCAGGCAGCAAGATATGTGATCCATCTTATATATTGAGACGTCAAGTCCACCACGCGGACGCACAATGGCCTTATAATCCTCCGTCGGCAGATTGGGCAGTCTACTAGCCTTGATGATTTCTCGAGCGTTCCGCTCATTCTTCCATTTGTTTCCTGGCGCCTTTTCTACAAAGGGCGTCTTTCGCTGCGTTTTCCCGCCGAGCCGGGTTCCGGGTCGACCTGCGTCTTGACGCATTTTCACACTTCGCACCAGCCTGACCCCTTTTAAAACTCTTCCGGTGATAATTATTCTCCATCCCTAGTTACGACTTCCATTTCGGCATCAATCGGGCCTTCGAAGAGGAACTGGGGGTCCCGAACAGCTCCGACGGCGCGTTCGGCCGAGGTCTCCCCACTGCCGTCGCGGTGGAGACACTAGCGTTTAGTTCGTGTTCGCTGAGCTTAGAGCTGCCGCGTTGACGTGGCGACCCAGAAAACACGGTTGTTGCGCCAAGAAGATGCAGCCCACCTATTGAAACGTGGTGTGCAGAAGATCTCCAGAACTTCCGTCGTCCACTGGCGTGAAAAATGGAGCTAGGAACTTCGATATCGTGTCGATAATCAGAGAAAAACTGCGGAGCCGGTAAGGCGTGCGTCCGCACTCTATGGCCCCCAAGCGGCAATCCATGACGCTTAGGAATAAATTATTTTTTATGTGTTTCTGAGATCCGCAATTGCTGATTTCGAATGAACCCTATTTCCGGCATCTGTACGCCAACGTGAAGTAGTGCCATGAAGCGCTTGCAGGACACTGGTCTACTGCTTCTGAAATCTATTTTCGCGACGACGTCGCAAAAGTGACGATGTCGTGTGATGATGATATCGTGTGACGTCACATGATGTGACGTTGTATTACGTCACGATGACGGGAGGAGTATTCATAACTAACGGATATAAATTCATGACCACGTCTTATGAGCACGTTATCACATAATGATCATCTTATGCATCACTACAGCTCACGCCGCTGATCGTCTTTCAATTTCGAGCGTGGTGATCACTTCGTTAAATAATCGAGTTGCAGGAACGCTATTGTGGGTAAGCAAGAGCAGTCTCTTGTTCCATTCATAAGAAAGGTAAATAACTCAGAATGCTAAACACTTGCCGAAGGGAATGAAATAATCACGTGTTTAGACAAAAAATTCAGTGATTTGGAACATAATGTGCTCTACTATGGGTGGGATTTGAGGTGTCTCTGTAGAATGGCAAAGTAATGCCAAAAGTCAGTCACATCGTACAAGCATTTGCATGGTCAGTGAGTGTGTGTTTAGAAAAAGTGGTTAACGATTTAGAGTACTTAGCACTCTACTATGGGAGAGCATAAAGCCGTCCTGTAGGCATATACCGGGTTATAGCACACCATAGCACACTGACGTCCCAATGTACATTTAAAAAAAAAAAGTGGTGAACCATTCAGAGTACTTGGTACTCTGCAATGGGAGAGCATGAAGCCGTCCCGTAACGGAAATCCCCTGAAACCTTTAAGAAGTTTGGCCGAACGACATTTCTGATAGGTTGACGAAAGTTCGCCTGTTTAGGAAAAGTTTATTCTATCATGGGACGCAACAAACTTGTGGAACGAGCGTCTGTACAACAAGCACAATAACAAACAAATGACAAAGCACAACATACATTACACATTTACACAAATGTGTCCAAGTTCGTAGGGTGTCCATAGTCCATTGTACTAATAACTACATATACTTAATATAAACTCTAATCACAACATTGAAAATGTACATGATGATGTATGTACAGAATTTACAAGACTTGGTGAAGATGTTAGAAAATATCTACATGTATCAATTTTCATAAAAATTACATACAGCGCTAAAATGAAGTGCATATATACAAGAGCTGACACCCATATGGGACATACACAAACACATAGAAATAGTAAACACATACTGATTACATGCACTAATCAGACATTGACAGGTGACCTTGCTATAGGAACCAGGCCAGGTGGAAGACTAATCGAACACGTCTGTCGACTACGGAGAGAAAGCGGTACGACCATTGACGCAGAAATTTTTCCTCCCCAAGGAAGAACAATTCCTCCGACAGAAAAGTTAGGAGTTCAGAGTAGAGGCGTTCCAGAATCAGACAGAGAGCATGACTACGATGACCTGCCGTCACAGCTTCGCACCTATTACGCCACAAACAAAAAGCGCCCGCAGCTATGAGAAGGCGTGCGAAACGATTACGCGAGCAGTGACCAGATGTTACAAAGCGATTAACACCTAGGCCACGAAAAGTACTGTTAACGGACTTTCAGAAACACCTTTGCAATGACACATTGCTGCAGCATATGCTGGTTAGACTCCTGTATCGGGCAGTTAGGACAAGTGGAAGATGGGATGTTGCCCCACTTCTCCAATCTGTCCCGTGTTGGGAGTACTCTCCATCCAAGACGCCACATAAAGTCACGGAGGTTACCAGGAAAAAACGATGCCGTTATCGCGCTCCACGAGACATGTCTCGATCGGGCAAGGCGGGTTGGAGGAACCAGAGAAAGCAGAAGAGCCGCCGTTGTATCTACAATGCGGCTTTCGAAAGTGTCCACATCGGGACAAACCTGCTGCGCGTGTCGATAAAATGTATATACTGCCGTTGAGTAAAATGCAGGCACGTTAAGTGTTGACGGTGCAGAATTAAGTCCTGCATCAGGTAGTAAATAGCGTATCCTGGTGCCTCAGAAATAGCAGGCAAGATCGCGCGCGGGGCACTGATCACCATGCAACAACCGAAGTAAGAATCGTAGGACAAGCAGCCTGCAGCGAACAGAGACGGATGAGAATGCGAATCCACCGCAGTTTCTCGGTTGCCCATGAGGTGCTCGGCAAACCCGACCAGAAAAATGAGCCATTAAGGGATTGCAATGACCTAGTGATTTGCAATAGGGGCTGTAAGACATGAGATATGTACCATGCATGGCGACAAAAAACCGTCTGTGCTAAATACCTTCTTTCGAGCATCGGTAAATCATAGTCTTGTGCTTCCCGGACGTGTCGTTTTACATTTTCGACTACTGAATTCCACAAGGAGGCTGATATGCCGTAGCAAGTGTAATCAAGCCCCAGAAGGCGAATGGAGTCACTTTTTTCAAGACCAAAACAGGGACTTAGGCAGGCTTCTGGGGAACCAATGAATAAATATCGACATTTTGAAAAATTTAACGCAGCACCTAAAATCGTGCCATACGCAGCAAAAAGTCGTAGGTTACGAGATAAACTGTCCCCATTCTTCAAATACGACGCGATGTCATCAGCAAATGCTGTCGCCGTCACGGTACCTGGAAGATGAAGGCCTCTAACGTAAGGATCAGTGATTAGCGATTGAAAGAATGGTTCGAGGCTGAGTGCAAAAAGTGCAGGGGATAAAGGACACCACTGGGAACACCACGGGTAACAGGAAATGGCGCACACACTAAACCATCAAGAAACAACGTGCTGCGTATATTTCGGTATGCGTTTCTGAGAAGCTCAACGAAGTTTTGCGAGAAGCCAAATGCGGCCATTACGTTAAATATAAAGCTATGTTCGAAATGATCGAATGCCTTTTCCTGGGCAAGTGAAAGCAAGAGTCCCCGAGCTGATCTTGTTAGCGTGTACGCAACTATATCACGCGTAACAAAGGAGAGACTGTGGATTTCTCTTCCAGGAATAGAGCACCGCTGATGATGACCTATTAAGGAGGGCATCAGGCTTCTCAAGCGCCGAGTGATAACTGCCACGAAAGTTTTGTAATCAACGTTGAGGAGCGTTATTGGTCTCCAGTCATCTGTGCGAACCGACGATGGGTCATGTTTAGGTATTAAAACATTTCGACCATGGCGAAAGCTTTCAGGGAAATCAAAGTTCTCAAAACAGCGGCAAATTACAGAGGTGAAAAGGGCACCAATGTCGTCCCAAAAAGTTAAATAAAACTCAACAGGCAACCCGTCCGGCCCGGGGGCCGAGCCACGCTTCATAGAAGACAGTGCCTCTTTCACTTCATCAGCTGATGAACTTGTGCAAAGTTGTTCAGCTACTTCAGATGAAATTTGAGGGAGCCTACTTAACATTGTGGCTGTCTCGGTGGTACCGCGATGTGATGACATTGTCGTACGAGCCATGTTGGCAAAGTGATCTAGGAAAACTGATTGATCACGTGTCGGCGGCAACGCAGTGTTTAAGGATCTGGCAGCCGGGGTTGCAACTCGTCTCGACGAGTTGAGAAGCGAGCTTTTCGCAAAGCGTAGAACCTCAGAGTGAGCACATTGATTACGTCTGCAACGCCAAGCAGCCGCCGTCAACGACGAAGCTGCAATAAGGCGTTGAAAACGACCCCTTAACTCTCGCTGCCATGCGCGCATCAAGGGAATTAGCTGATCAACCTGAAGAGCAATACGCAGCTTTGTGGCAGTGTCTGCTAGTACTTCGGACGTACGGCGTCTAAGGGCCTGACCTGCTACTGAGCAGTGTAAGCGCCACTGTGTCCGGAGCGCGTCCCACACCTCCGGACCGCATCCCAAAAGAAAGGCGTGCAAGATTCTAGATAAACTGGAAAGTGAACGCGCGTCGTGCAGTATGCGGATGTCAAGACGCCAAGGTCTTACTGATGATGGAAGGGTAAAGTAAGCCTCGAGCGTCACTGGTCAGTGGTCTGATGTAAATATAAACAGGGGATAATGGTAATGTTACTGCATCAGAGTGCGATACGTAAGAAGCTAGCACGCTCGGCACATAGGAAGGATCCAACCGACCAGACGACGTGCTACGCCGCCAAGTCCAGGCATACTGTGGTGGGGGGGGGGGGGGGGGGGGTTAGAAAAAGGGGGTAACGATTTAGAGCACAGAGTACTGTTTAGAAAAAAATATTTACAGCATGTACAGAACACAAAGGCTTCATGCCATTCCAGTAACAGGGCATATACACCTCGGCACATCTATATTTCACTACCAACATCACTACGTTACAGTGAAGACATTTGCTCTAATATACATGACAATGTTGGCATATATGTACACAAGAACTCAATGCGCACAGGGTACTTGTTTAGAAAAAGTTTATTTACAGCATGTACACAACACAAAGGCTTCATACCATTCCAGTAACAGGGCATATACACTTCGGCACATCTACATTTTACGACTAACATCATTACGTTACACTGAAGACATTTGCTCTAATATACATGATTATGTTGGCATACATGTACACAAAAATTCAATGTGATATCACGATACAAGGGTATAACGATACAATAGATCCGAATAAAACACAATTTGTAACAAATGAAATCATATATAGCAACTCAACGGGCGCTATTTAGCACCAAGTAGGTCGAAAAATGAGTTGTATTCTATCGTGTTCCACCTTGACGAAAGGGCACGACCAATGCCGCAGAAACTCTTGCTCCCCGAGGAAGAAAAGCTCTTCGGAGAGGAACGCGAGGATCTCTCGTTTCATTCTCCCCAGTATCGGCCACAAGGCACGCCGGCGGCAATTGGCAGCTACGGCCTCACATCGGTTTCTTCAAAGGCTGAACAGCCCCGCAACTATTAAGAGAGCGGAGAAGCGGCCACGCGGAAATCGGCCGTTGGACACGAAAGTTTGCACACCTTGTCCCTGAAAACCAGCATTTACCGCGCGCCAAAAAAGGCGGGAAACCACACATTCAAACGTCGCATGTCGATTGGTCTCTACCATGACGCAGTTGGGGCAAGTGGAAGTGCGAACTACCTGCCATCGCTGCAACCATTCTCGCGTGGGGAGCAAGCCCCAGCCCAACCTCCAGACAAAGTCTCTGAGATGCCCTGGCAACACTGCGGCAGTTATTGGTTTCCAAGCGCGGTTCAATACAGATTGACGATGCTGGGGCACCAAGGGCCGTAGAACGGCGGGCATTGTGTCCACCACTTTAGAATCGGCCACCTCTATCTCTGGGCACGTAGCTTCCAAACGTCGGTGAAATGCCAGAAGCGCTCGATACAAAGATGGTAATTCAGTTGATTGGGGACCTTTGTTTATTTGGATATCTGGCAAGAAGACACGTAGTGATGGCCCCAGATGGTAGCGAGCCAGTGTCTGAGCGGGCATGTCATCATTGCTTAGTATTCGCAATAGAGTGCGGAGGCACAATGTAGAAGCCGCGACGGAAACACCGGGGAATGCAAAACCGCCTTGATCTCGCGGTTGAGCTAACGCTGGACGCGATAGCAATTCTGTGCCAATAGAGCAAAAAAAAATTAATTGATGCAGCTTTGCACTTTCCTGCAGACGTGGAGCGGTGGTTTACCAGAATGGCAAAGGTACCAAAATTTTCCTAGGTACACCGTTTGAGTTAAGTATCGGCGTTCCAAGAGGGGGAATTCGAAGTACCTGGCTGCTTTGATATCATTTAGAAGAGTTTGTACAACGGATGACCACATGCTATCCTGTATACCAAATACAGTGAAAGTAACTCCGAGTATTGAAATCTCAGGAGACCACTGTAAAGGCGACGCGATGTTGATACGACCGCTGGGGTTGCCAATGAAAAAATACTGTCTTTTAGAAAAGTTTAACCTTGCACCGAAGATAATACCGAAATCATGGAATGTATCAAGAGCATGCTGCAGCGACTGTTCATTATGTACATATAGAGTGGTATCATCTGCATATGCAGCGACCTTTACTTGAGTGTTACCGGGTAGAGGTAAGCCACGAATCTGCGGGTGATGTTCAACGGCCCTTAAGAAGGGCTCTAATGCATGGATAAATAACACTGGGGAGAGGGGACACCCTTGACGGACCCCACGCGTGACTCTAATTTCGTGACTCTCACGGGAATCTAAGTAAAGGGTACTTTCTAAATTAGTGTACATCGCGTTGATAAGGTTAATGAACTTATCCGGGGATCCGTATGCATGTAAAACATTTAGTATGTAGCCATGTTCTATGAAATCAAAAGCTTTCTCTTGATCTAATGAAACCAACAGTCCTTGCGCACATCGGCTAATGGTGTATTGAATGATGTCACGCGTTAACCACGTATGGGTGTGTATTTCTCGGCCCG